>NC_081197.1:55975103-56155103 GCF_902713425.1 Acipenser ruthenus | reverse complement strand
CTCATACCCTTTTAAAAAAGGTTAACCAGTTTATATAACATCCCTGCTCCCATTTTATACTTAATATCAAGTTTGGTCAATGTTATGCTAATCACAAACTTATAAGATCGCTGATGTATTTAAATCTTAATGTATGATCTGACACTTGGCTCATTTTCTAAGATAGAATTCTCAAGTTCCAGAGGTCATGTTTTGATGAAAGATTTGTTCAACAACCAATTTCAGTAGACATCGAAAAAAAAGATTAAACTGCCATTCTCAAACTTGGCAGGAAATTACAGGTTGGTGAGTTTGATTTCATTTTGATATACTTCTGTCTATCATGTTGTGCATCAAACAGCTAACAGGAGAAAGTAATTTTGAAAACAGGACCTACTACAGTGCATTAATTATAAAGCTTCCTTCAAATGACACTATTAAAACTACTCATGGGTGACTTTCTTCTAACCAGTATTTTTAGTGGATTACAGTGTACTGTAAATAACTTCAAATGCTAGCAGTTAAACATGATTAGACTATCTATAAGGCTGTTGAAAACAATTAGAAGGGTCCCAAGTGGCTCAAATCGTAAAGGCATTTGCGCATAGAGTGCCATGTGTATCTTGGAGTTGGTGATCTTGGTTGGGGGTCCACAGCATTGGCCTTTGCGTTCACACAGCATGGGGAGGGGCAATCAGCTGGAGCTAGTTTGCCTGAATACATGCTAAAGTTCAGTCATGTTATGAATTATTTTGCACACAGTTGAGTAATGGGAGTTCTTTAATCAACAGTCAGGGTTGACAAGTCTACAAGCTGTGATAAATCCATAGGCGGTCATGCAGAATTTTAATAAAGCATGGGTGTGCACAGTGTGGTTGTCAGATCACTGTGAACACTCCTAGTCAGGCGCCAGACAAGGCCAGACGGAGACCTCCAGGCTGAAGAGTGTCCTCCATCGTTCAGTAGCTTGTCAACTTCTACAGTTTACAAGGTTCGCCAGGAAATAAATGGCGAGTGGCTTGACAGACAGCAGGAACAGAGGACACCCATTTCATCTCAGTCCTCCGGTGCTGGTATGTTGGCATTCAAATTAGAAAGACAACAGCAAAATAAATGAGGAAAATGGTATTCCTGTAGAATTACATGGTTTGTAAAGCACATGTTGGGGTATATTCAATACTGACACTAAAACTAGCACTAACACTGAACCCTTTTCACAATGTTGTATTGTTGGTAAATCCCTAATGCTAACTCATTTGCAATTCAAAATGAATGATTAATTCTCACAATCCTAAATTATGCACTGTAGTAATGTTTATATGTAATATGAACATACATTACTAGCATGCTTCTTCCAGTTCAGAGTTTCTAGTGGTCCTAAATTACAGCCGACCTAAACAAGCTGTTGAATTGTTTAAAGCTGTAATATCCCGAAGTAAAAAAAAAATCTATAGAAACAGAGTTTCAGATGAATCCTGCTTGGTAACATCCTTTGCCCTGTTCAGTTTCCAGGCGCTAGCAATGTCATATTAGATCATCTTTAAACAACCCATTGAAAGACTTATATTACGTTAACTTTGCTTGACTACTCCTCAGTTTACCTAAAGGTTGGGTAAGCACTGAAACAATGACTTCTGATTTTCATTACATTTTTAAAAGAAGTACAGTATAATTGTTTATATGTATGTCATAACAAACGAGCAAAAGAAGAAAAATAGAAATATGTTAGAGCTTCTACTTTTTGGGACATTACTATACAATACTTCTTTATAATATCATTGGGGATGCTGTGCTGCTTCTCCCTTACCATACTTTTAGGTTTATACCCCTGCCAGTCTGTGTTTCCCATGGAGCATTGCAACTGTGGAGTGTGCTGTTAGAAAATAAGCTTCTTGTTAACCTCTATTCCCTGTCTCTATTCTTCTGACAGATGGGCTATTTCAGTATTCAATCAAACAGAAATATCATGTCCTTGAAGAAACATGGATCTCTTTAAGCAGGCCATAATAGCTAACTATTTCAAGCTGGTTTTCAAAATATTTCTTATTTGCATATTTCTTATTTGTAATTAAAGATATTAAAAGAAAATGCCCCGTACCAATATGAAATGATTAAATTGTACCATATACTGTAACTGTTGGTTCATGTGGTACAATTACAATTAGAATATTCTGGGATATTTTTGATGATAAATATTAGGTATTATAGTGTCCACAATGCAAGTAAACCAAACTAAATTATACAATTTTAAGATATAATCCAATCTTTAAAAATGGGATTGGTGAGTAAATAGGATTGTTGTGGGAATGAGTGTGTCCCTCCTTGAATTGTCATCTAAAATAAGTTTTAACAGACAACAATGTCAACATCCCCTCCCCCCCCCCCCCTCAGGAACCTTCTCCCGCCATCAGGATATATTCTGCACTCCCCCCCCACCCATTTTGAGAACCATTGCTATAAATAATGCCATCAGTCCCAAGTTTGTTTTTCCCCTTGAATTTTGGAAATTGTATTGCAATAATAAACTAAATAAAACAACAACTTGGGTTTATGTAGCTCTTTATACATGTACCAAATGGTAATTATTACTGAGTTCAATAAAATATATCTGAAAGCACCTAGCACAATGCAGAACACAGCCAAAATTATCAGTAGGTCTGGGTCAAACTGAATCAACTTTTCATTTCAGAAAAATTGAAATTGCATCCAATTAACAAAGCAAATGGGTGTTAGCTACATTATTTTTTTTCTGTTCTCCCTAGGGGAGTACTGTCTTGCATTCAAGTTCCATATTATTCACTCATTGCTAGTTGCTGATATATCCTGTTTTTTATTCCATCAGATCACCGACTTGGAGGAACAACTAACCAATATAACAGAGGCCAAACAATTGGCAAATCAACCACTCAGAGAGGTATGTACACCACTAAGAGCGATCCCCCACACCATTGGCAGACAGCTGCTATGTATGCAGAGGTAGAAGGAAACCACCCCTACAGAGGCAGCCCAAGAGCTGTAAACCTCCAACAAGTACGCACCCCTGCAGGAACGAAATTCAGACACCTCAAACACAGTCCAGCACCCCATCGCAGATGGAAATACGCCCCAAGAGTGACGAGGGATGTGTCAGCAGACCCGGCACACAAATACAGCGCAGCACAACAGAAAATACACCTCTCAGAAAAGAGACATCCGACAAGGGCATGGAAACACAACAATTATGAGAAATATCGACAGCCTGGTACGCAACAGTAATCTGCAAGCTCACATGGTCTGCTGACTCCTTGGTGCCCGGTTCATCCCATCATGGGTCACCAAGCTACTGACCTGAGCTGGGGAGATCCTAGCAGTCATCATCCATGATGTAACCAAGGATCATAGGAAAGGCTGTGCAAGATACACTTATAGCTAGGTGTCGCTATCAATAGCAGACCCTCCACAGCTGTCTTCTCTGAAATATTGCCAGTACCACACAGACAGAGGCAGATCGGAAACCTTAATGCATGCAATTTATTTTTTTAATATACAGATTACTGAGGCCTATATTAAATTCCACATAATGCACTATATAGAAAAGTTGACAGACACCCGCGCACACACAGATACAAGTGGAATCTCTGCAGAATGTTCTATGGCGAACAGCTTATATAAAATTCAAGATACATTTCAGTGCATTAACTGAAGTGTATTAAGTTGAGTTCAGCAATTTAAGAGGAAATTAAGGAGAAAACTAAGTGGAAAAGTAACTAAGGATGGTTTATGCATGGCCACTGGGCTGTATATTCTATGCCAAAGAGCGATAATTGCATCACTTGCTTTCCACGGTAACCAAATCAAATTTAGCTTGGCGCTATATCGTAAATTTAATGTCTACTCATAAACTATTAATGAGGAAAATGTTATGCTTCTAGGGTAAAGTGTAACATGTTTTGACTTAGCTGCTCCACTGTATATGTAACGACATGAAAAGATATTAAAAAGTGGATCTGAGATTTCCTTTAACCTGATTGTTCAATATGAGATCCCTAATCTCTACTAAAGGGTTAGGGTTAGTTATGTTTAATCTATGTTCCAAACAATCTGCCAGAAAATATGTAAATACAGTATTTATTTATGTAGTATAAAAAAATACAGAGTAACTCTTTCAATATAATTTTAATTAACCATTTCAACTGCGATAACGAAGCATGAAGCTTACCAGACCACACATAGAATTCTGAGCGAGCCGCATTGCTCATGGAATATTGAGGAGAATATAGCAACAAAAACTAGTGCAGCACAAAATCATGAAAAAAACAAACACAAAAAAACTTGAAATGTTATTTTTTTTAAAGTGATCTTTTTCTAATAGCAATAGACCCCTTTAAGAGGGCTGTACCATCTGGTAAGGCTGATCTCTCCTTTGGCGGGGGACATTTATCACCATGAGGCGGGCCTTACCAGATGGTAAAGCCCTCCAGGTTCTGTTGCTTAAGTAAGCTCTATGGAAAGTATCCTCGCCAGCTAAGAAGAAAAGTGATCTGCAAGTATCCTCTACAAAGCTTAGGTGATGTCCTTCACGTGCCTCCTGTAACTTTCACCATTTGTTTACACATTGAAACTTGATTAGATAGATTGGGGCAGTCTACTGAAAGCCCTACACTGAATTCGATGGGCTCTACTATAACTGAGTACACTTTTAAACTTTGAGCTTCACTTCAAACCAAAGCTTCCAGAGGCTATTACAGCTCTAAATACAGTACTGTAACAATACATAATGCAGTTGAACTAATATTATCAGCTTTATAAATGCATTAGTGTATGTTAAATGTGACATCATGCCAGTTATCACCATGTTAAATGGTTTCTTAGGGTAATAAAAAAGAATATCAGTTTGTTTAAGTTCTTTGAATACAAAATATTTTCTGGAACGACATGTACAGTACATGCTAAAATGCTTTCTAACACAAACTGTTTGTTTTGTCCTTGCAATGGTAATGTTTGATTTGGTTCCAGACAGTTTACTAACCACTAGAAGGATTTGTTAAATCATTTAATTTCCATTTGAATGGCTAAAAGACTAAAAAGTATATTTTAATAAGGGCAGTTATGTTAAATTATGAAGATTGTTTTGCAAATCGCTAGCAGCCAAAGTGGATAATTTAAAATAAATTGTTCATATCATTTGTTTATTCATAATTAATGTAATTACATGCAATGATTAAAATGGCCTTGGTGGGTTATAACGTTAAAAAGGAACTCACAATTAATTTCCATGAACATGCTTTAAGCTGTCAGATGAGAGAGAAGTGAAGAAGCATGTTAAGAAACAAAACCTCAAACCATGTTCTAAGAGTGGGCATGTTTTAACCATTACTACAGTAGATAAATTGATCTAGCAGCCATGAGGGCATTGTGTAGCTGCTGCCTTTAATGTATTGTATTCGGGAGATGTCCATTACTTAAATTGGTGTTGTGGGATTTACAGTAACTTGAAAAAATTCACAAACTTCTTGTTTCTTTTGTTACAGAGCTGTCACTGTTTCATGACTGCAATATTGTCCTTTTTGTGAATACATTTTGTTATTGTCCAACTCAATTACAGGTACTATGACAGTGAAGGCTAACTCTTATTATAGAAGAAAATAAATGTGCCGATGTGTTTAATTCTGTTCATTCTTACACTTATGGGGCTGTAGAGTTTAACTGGAGATTCAATATATTTGCTTGTGTAGGAATCGCTTGTTTCTGCTTGTATGAACAGACAACGATTGAATCCACTGAACTATCCAGCTTGATAAAAACCTTTCAGTTATTTTTACTAACAAGTAGCATTAAACGTGGCCAAAACAGTTGTTATCAAGTTGCATCAATTGCTGACCCAAAGAAAACATTCCATGAACAACATTTAAATTTAAATAGCATTCGTATGGGCAGAATGGTTATATATATATATATATATATATATATATATATATATATATATATATATATATGTATTCGTAAGCAAATACATTTCAAGTGTTACAATACAAGTAATACAATAAGAGCAAGAAATACAATAACTTTTGTTCAGCAAAGTACAAGTGTGACAAACCACAATTCAGTAATACAGCAGATAATAGTGATAGTTACATCAGGATGTGATTAAATACAAAGTACTACAGGTTAAACACTTGGCAGATTACAGTATTCTGAAGTACAGGATTAAATGCAGTAAAATAGGGGGCAGATAAGAGCAAAATAAAGCACATTTACATGAAGGGTGATAGTGTCCCAGGATACAAACAGAGGAGTTCTACAGGTGCTCTTTGAAGAGGTGAGTCTTGAGGAGGCGCCGGAATGTGGTCAGGGACTGGGCAGTCCTGACATCTGTAGGAAGGTCATTCCACCACTGCGGAGCAAGGGTGGAGAAGGAGCGGGCTCTGGAGGCAGGGGAGTGAAGCGGAGGTAGAGCTAGTCTTCTAGTGCAGGCGGAGCGGAGAGGTCGAGTGGGGGTGTAGGGAGAGATGAGGGTCTGGAGGTAGCTGGGTGCAATCTGGTCAAGGCATCTGTAGGCTAGTACAAGAGTCTTGAACTGGATGTGAGCGGTGATCGGGAGCCAGTGGAGCGAGCGGAGTAGTGGAGTAGCGTGGGCGAAGCGAGGCAGAGAGAACACCAGGCGGGCAGCAGAGTTCTGGATGAGCTGGAGCGGACGGGTGGCGGACGCAGGGAGGCCAGCCAGGAGGGAGTTGCAGTAGTCTAGGCGGGAGAGTACCAGGGCCTGGACCAGGAGCTGGGTAGGCATGTCTCAGGTGGGAGCTTTGGGAGAGAGACTGCGAAGAAGTGTGTGTGTCAGAATTAAATTGTCTCTGGATAGTTACTTGCTCCATGAGGCCAACAAAGACAGTATAATTGTTGTTCTTTGCTGCCTGCTAATGAGCTTCATTTCTCCAGCACCATGTTACTGTGATAAGGCCCATGCTCAGCTGCATGGTTCTTGTTGAGTTGTGTGCTTGCACGCTTATAATGAAGTGTGATTGTTTCCACCAACAGCAAGGTGTAGACTTGTAATTAATTAGAAACATGTGCTAAAATTGAGAGAGGGGGTGCAATAATTGGAACAGAATGCTCATCAAGAAAGGCTTACAGGAAGGGGTTTGTAAAGTGCCTGTGGTAAAACACTTTTTTTCTGAACTATGAGTTCCAGTTACAGCTTATTTTTGGATCTTGATATTGAAATGGCTTGACATCTCAGTTTATTCAATTGAATGGAGAGACCAGGGGGTGGATGCGAACCACTAAATTCACTCTTCGAAGACGAGCGTCCTGCCATTGAACTAATGAGCAAGCTTTGTCTATGCTATGTCTCCTCTGCTCAGGTGTTCAAAGAATATTAAATAGGGAAGCCATATTTTAAACTGAACATTACATTATGGAGCAGGAGGATTGTTCTGTCATTAGTATACCTTCTGAGGTTGTTTGCCTGACAAAGATCAAAACGTTTACTTTATTGTATTACTACTTTTCTTTTGAAGTACTATTACTTGATATTTTTTTAAAGCTGGGTAATAGGATGGGTGTGGTTCCTTGATGTTAATAAAAGTGGACACTGATGGAGAAGAAACTTACAAGATGTTCTGCAACCAGGGGAACAGAATAGGGATAGGGCCTGAGCTGTTGGAGAGACTTCTTGAGTTTGCGTGCAGCTTGACTCTGGTGTGTTATTTGAAATCAGTTAGCCTGCAATTCATAAAGATTCTAATAAGGCATGATGTGTTGCAGTCATTTGGTTATTAGTGTATAAACCATACACTGTCCTGTAAGTCAATCTCAGTGTAAGAAATGAACATCTTTGGTACTAGCAGAAGAATGAAACCTTAGGTTTCAAAGTTCTTCCCCCATATACGCAGTGACTCTGAAACAAATCTTACAACTCTTTGATTAGATCATAAAATAAGAAGCAGCATTTTTGTTTGACTGAATTATGGTTCAATTATAAAATGGTTTTATTTACCGAACAGGAATCTACAAATAAGCCTCTTGCCTCAAAGTCCATATTATGAGGAGCCGTTACTTTCTAATTCTTGAGCAACAAATTCAATCTTAATGAGCTGTATATTTTACCTTCCACTGCCATTAATCTCAGTCTGAACCTGTAATGGGATTATTAGTTTCTAAGATGATGAACCTTTTTCTACCTGCAACATTCAAGTCCTAATTGAATAGCAATTTATGTTGTCTGCTTTCACAGTAAATCCGATGTTGCAAAAAAAACATTTTATTGTTATAAAAGACCAGTCGCTGTTACAAAGAGTAATGATTCTAGCCATGTGCCAGGTTTGACTCCAAATCGAAATAAGCTATTGTGCCAGTTAATATAGTGGCTTATACTGCAATTGTTGTGGTCACCATCTCAAACTTTTCTAATCAATGACGGCCCACACCGAACATCACACTGCGCAACTCAGGTGATGCAATACTTTTTGTACAATATTATATGTTTTAACAAAAAAACAAAAACAAACGCAAAACAACAACATCTAGAACAAACATTTACAAAAGTATCTTCAGGTGAGGAAGCTACATTGAGAAAGATGTACCACGAGCACAGACTTATAACTAGACAAATCATCTATTCCATTGCAAAATTCATTAAAAACAACAACAACTCTTTGTAAAATATATATATATATATATATATATATATATATATATATATATATATATATATATATATATATATATATATATATATAGGCACCAAATGAATACAGAAAGAATACAAAACTGGTAAAGTGAAAGGGAATAATCATGACTTGTACCCAGGCTAATTGTTATCAGTCCAAGGAATGGAACATTATCAAGGATTAGACAACTCAGAACTTTCGTATACCAATCAGGAAGCTTCATCAGATGACACTTTAGATGACCAGATTAAGCTAGGATCTCACCTTTCCAACATCCCTCTGACAGGGTTATTTTTTAACTCTTAAAATATGCAGATTGGCTTGCATATGTACAGTACTGGTCATTTATGCAAATTGTTTATAATGACATGCGCAGCAGGATCGTATATGCCCACCATCAAATTAGGTTTCTGAAAGTAGAATATATATATATATATATATATATATATATATATATATATATATATATATATATATATATATATTCTCCTTTCAGAAACCTAATTTGATATCTGCTCTTACTGGAAATAGATAGATGTAGGATGAATACTGGAGACCACAACTTTTTTTTTTTTTAAATCAAGTTTGTAATAAATATTTTGAGTCCTTTCATCAGCCATGGAAAGGATATAACAGAAAAATCCATTATTTATTCTCTCTCTCACCTCCCCATACATAGGATATTGTGAATTCGTCAATGATATACATATATATCACCTGACCTCTCTATCATGAAAATAAATAAATACCTGCCATAATTGTGAACACTCAGATAAAGCTGTTCATTGAGGACTATTTGCAAGAAATTGCATTTACTTCCTTTAGAACATCAAAGTATATTAATTTGACCTTAACTCGGTAATCTCATTATTGTGCCAGATTTGGAGAGAATAATGTGTCAGATGATAAATAGAAACACAGCACAGCTGAGGCATGAAGGAATTATGAACTTAATCATTTTCCTTTGTTTATACAAAGACTTAGCAGGACAGCTAAACATAATCAGTATTTAAAAGGAGATATTAAATTGTGCAAAGCCTAGAAAATCTGCTTTTATATATTGTTTTTTTTACAGTATTTGTGCCATACACAACAACTTAGTATACCATTTACTTGATTTCTAACTTAATTTGAGCATAGTGTAGTTCATGAGGATTTGAATGTGTTTCAAGATAGGAACCCCGTGGACACTACTAAACAAAGTCTCAACACTTGCATATAGATATTTATATCATATGTATTTGAGGTATTTCAGTTTGTTTTGTCTAAGGTTAGACAGGGTTATTTACTGTAAGTTCTTTACTGATTTACCTGCATGAAGAGGTAACACCATTGTTTCTCAGGCAAGCCGCATGATAAAATGCCTTTGAAGAAGCACAGATATCTCAGTGTGATATGTGTGTGTATTTTTGGCTGTCCTGCATATAGAATGCTAAAACAATATCCTGTTTTTGGAAGGGCAGGAAGCCCCCACAGTACCCTAAATAAATTCCTTAAAATGGAAAGTCTTATTCAGATCATATATTACCGGAGTTCTGATCCACTGATTAACTGTGCTCATATTTTTCCAGTTGATGAAAACATAGGAGTCCAGTTTTAGAGTTCACAATCAGATAAAAACAAGTTGGTTTGTTCACAGCTCAAGCTCTATCCAGGGTTTATGAAAAGAAAAATATTTGTGCTGGCTTTCTTATACAGTCTTCCTGGTCTCAACCACACTGTACAGTGAGAGTGCAATACAAAAGCTTGGGGAACATGCAAACAGCTGTAACAAGTTCAGACAAGTGTGGATTTCACATATTTATTTGGGAGTGCAACCATATGTGTTATACGCTTATATTTGATCTAAGCCCAAATGAGACTTCCACTTTAAAGGGGAGGAATACTTATTTAACCGTTCTACAATAATTGCTTAGTATCTTCCTATGTGCTGTGGAATCTGAATCTTAGACTTGATTTAAGTGTCTGCGGTACTGAACCCAGCACCTACAATTGGTCACAAGCAAGGCTGATTCACCTCTCCTCATACTTGAAGTTTCTACATAACAGATTCCATGTTGCATATATGCAAAGAATAATGTGTGGTTTTGAATTGATCTTCCAAGTGTTCTTGACTAGAACAATCATTTAATATTAAATCGTACTAAAAATACACTCTTCTCTGCAATTATATTTCTGTAGTTTTTAATCTCATCTCACTGACAGGATTCAGAACAGAATCCTTAACAGCAGTGCATCACACAACAACTGCCTATTACACTCTTCTCTCCTTTAACCTCGGTGAGGTCACGGCACAAATGTGACAGAGGGGGACGCTGGTAGAGAACCGGTGACCACTCACACCTCAAGCAAGCATTTGAACTACGATGCAAAAGAGCCAGGCTCGTCTGCATTGATGGACCAGTAGCTTTTAATCTCATCTGACTGACCAGAGTCAAAATCTGTAACAGTAGTGCACCACACAACACAGCCCGTTACTCTCAGCATCCTTTCTGCAAAAAAAAATGAAATAAAACACAATCAAAGTTCTGCTTTTGTTACTGATACTCATCTGTCCTCAAGCAATGGACTGTAATTTCACTCTCTTCCAGTTTGAATATAGTGTATAGTATGGAAGAACGTGTGTCATCATAAAGCATTTTTTGTTTTGTTATTTTATCACAATGTAGACAAATGCTTTACATACTCAAGATCCACCAAACAAAAACTGACTAATGACCTAGTGGCTTATACTGTAGTTACTTATTCCTGTGGAATATATTTTTTAAAACAATGAATACTGAAACAGCAGGTTCAAAATGCCCTGTGATCCACTGGTAAATGTAAAAAAATATATATTTGACAAGCCATGCAAAGCAAAGTCATTTTGCTGGTAATTTTCACAGCATTGTAGACATTTTAATTAAGGTTATGGCCAACAAAGGCATCCTTTTTCTGGATCAGTCATTGCAGGTGGTCTGAAAGGTGGTCTTGTAGGAAATAAATGTAACCAAGAACATAAGGAAAGTCAACTAAGCTATAAAATTTCAATTGAGGCAGATGTTTCAGGAGTACTTGGGTGTGTGCAGCAGGTGTTGTATTATAGGGTGAATGACTGATCCCTGACCCATGTCCACAGTAGCCAACTATAACCCTGTAGAATTGAAATGAAGGGCTGTAGTTCTAATTAACTGTGTGGGGTAGAGAGCAGGTAACGGGGTGAGCAACAACTGACACAATTCCTACTGGAGGAAAAAAAGAACAAATGCATAAAAAGATAGAATCCCACAATTTTAATTAACACAGAAATCCAATAAGGATCCCCCTGGTTGTAAGCAAGTGCTGGACAGCGCTTTCCTGCACTGAGCAGCCTCTGGCACATAAAACGAATGAACACTAGGAATGCTTATGCCTACTAGTGCATCCAGCAGGTTATTTTTAGTTTTATTTATGGTATTATGGTTTTATTTAGTCAGGGATTCACAAGTAAGACTTATTTCCAATGTTAAATGCTTCCCTATAGCATCAGGACTGAATTGATTCATCTGGATCCTACTTTTTAAACATCTGCGTTGTTTTTTCTCATCTATTTTCAACAGATTAAGGTGGTCTTGAAAGCTTATTTAAAAATTCACCTAACTCTAAAAGTCTGTCTACATCGACAAGAGCTATCAATGGCAGCATTCCACTAGGGGGCAGATTAGTGAAATCAGAGGGAGATTGTTGTAGTAACATTCATTTACATTGGGCAATGGGGCTTTTGAGGGGGGGAGATATGAATAAACAGGGCAAATATTTCAATCAAAGTGGGTGTCACCCTCCAAAAGAGAGCAAAGATGTAGTAAACATAATACAGACTTTCCTCCACTCATGAGTAAAGGTCTGTATACCTAACCTGTGGCTCTCTGACATTTACACCAGGCCTTTCCTTACTTGTGGTGGAACATCTGATATACAATATCACTGAGGATTATGTATTATCTCTATATGTGTTGATAGTATGGATAGTATGGTACTAATTTGTAATCACTGAGCCCCTATATTAGAAAAACAAATCAAGCAGTTTCCTGGGCTTCCTGTAATGATTTATTTACAAGATCAGTATGCTTTCACACAGCAGGCCTCATATTAACTCTGTGAAGTGCCGTAAAGTTTTCACATGCATTTCTTATGTGTATCGGTAATTAGCGTAATGTCTCGATAATATATTTGGTTAATTCTACTATTCTGATGTAATTGAAACACGCTCCCAATGTTTCAATAGCAGGTTCATTACACACGTACAAATCAGAAACACTAAAAAAAGCATATCATTATATTTGTCTGTTACCATGGAATATTCTATTTTAAATAATATTGAGTTGGACTTGATGACTCAGCCTCAGTGCTTCTAGAATTATAATGCTAACAGCAGAGTTGGTACACCAGATTACAGTGTTGCTATTGGTCAATTTCAAGCTTAATTGTGCTATTGCTAGAAGTGTATTAGTCATGACAAAGAGAGCACTTGCTCTCTAGAGCAAAAAATAAATAAAAGGAACAGAAGTTCTTTAGGCTCTTTTCATAGCCACTTATTATCCCTGACCAGGGCTCGCTCCTCCCCCCCAGGCCTGGCTATCCTCTACATTCCGCTCATCCTGTAATGAGCTGTGCACTGCTGAGATGGAAGAGATCCAAGCTACCCTTTGATTTAGACCGCTACCCTCCTCTCCTTCTTGACAGCTCTCACCTCTGCCAAACACTCCTATTATCAATCCATCATCCTGTCCTCCACTAACAACCCCTGCTGACTTTTCTCCACCTTCAAGACTGCTTCGTCTCTCACTGCCTTCCGTCGCCTCCTCAAGACCCACCTGTTTCAACTGCACTTGTGGATCTCTTGATCTACCCCTCCTCTTATGCACTGGACTGGCCTGACCTCAGCACCACGTTACTGGATTCTCAGCTACTCCTTGCACTTGTGCACTACTATTATGTCATTGTAGATACAAACTGTTTTAATCCTAACTTGTTATTTCTTATCTCATATTGTATTCTAGTAGTATATTCACTTAAATGTAAACTACACTGTATTTAAATATTATTTTTGCATTGTGACCTTGTGTTGCTCTGCAACACCTGTAAGATAAACTAATAATAATAATAATAATAATAATAATAATAATAATAATAATAATAATAATAATAATGTCTGGCAAAGGGAACACTGCAGGAAAGATACATGAGAAGACATAAAAAGTAGACACATTTATAACCGACTGTAATAGAGAGGGCTTTTTTTCTTAATAAAATTGATTAATTGATTAAT
Organism: Acipenser ruthenus; assembly: GCF_902713425.1. Taxonomy (NCBI): domain Eukaryota; kingdom Metazoa; phylum Chordata; class Actinopteri; order Acipenseriformes; family Acipenseridae; genus Acipenser; species Acipenser ruthenus. The sequence goes on along the minus strand of NC_081197.1, from coordinate 56,141,189 downwards.
AGCTGTTAAAATAAGGCTGGACGTTACATTATTTATACAGTATACTGTGTACATTAAAGTAATTCCAGGTAGCCCAATAATTAGAAATCATTTTTCACTTCCATTAATTACAGCGGTCTCAGAGGTGCAGTTTTTAAAGAATCACGTGATACAGCATGCGGGTATTTCCATTTTAAGACATGATATCTGGTACTACTTTAGGTTAAAAAGAGCTCTGTTTACAAGCAGTGCTGGCCAGGAAGTCTGTTACTGCTTTACTTCCTAGGTCATTTCACCCCAGTAGTGTCTTCTGGGTAAAAGCGTGTTATTGGCTGAAAGCATATTGTTATATCTTGATAACATTTACCCTAACTAAGCAGTTAGTAAAACATAAGCGAACACTGTGCTGAGATATAACAACTAGCTTCTTTATTGAGCTCTTCAGAATAACACTGTGAACTGCGCATACTCCGTGAGCTGTGAAAATACTACCAGTAGGTGGAAGTAGCCAACTAATCTTAATACTAAACCGCATACATAACACATACCAGGCAATGGAGGAAACACCTGACAGAAAACAACACAGTAAAGGGGTGGAGACGATTCACCCTAATACATGTGAAACAGGTAAACAACAAAAAAGAAATCGCTAATACAATGCAATTCTTAAACCAAAAACTCTGCCTGTAATGAGTACTTAAAATGGGTCATAAATTAGCTGGGGAATAAAACACTGAATATTTCTCAACTTTTACAGGAGCATCACAAGTAAAAGTTGGCAAACACTGACAAGTAAAAGTTGAGATAATGTCTCTGGCTTTATTCCCATCTGATTTAGGATCCCGTTTGTGTGAATAAAATTATAAAAACATTTTCAAATATATATCACCATGATACTGAAAAAGTAAACCACAGATTACAGCGGCTCCTTTACCTGTTTTATGTCACTACAAAGTTAGATTTAATCCAGGCCTGAGATACATTAATAATACCTTACCCCTTAATCCTTCTACTGTTGTTCATTATACATAATAATACCCAACGTCATTCCTTGTGTACTAGATTTAACAGCAAGCCACGCTATGTTCTATGGTGCCTCTTTTTCTTTGTAGTTTCTAAAGGTTTTTTGTTTTTTTTCTAGCAAACGATCCTAAATTACACGAGGGCAGTACAATGAGAGTAACTCCTGTCAGTTTCACCTGGGCTGAAAATAGATTGTGAAATCACTACACAAGAGAGATAAGCAGGGGGTCGACCTGTAATGTCTTTGAACATTACACAGTGCGATACGATCTCTTTCTTGAATCAGCGACATACAGCTCGGAGTTGAGAAGTCTTTAGGAAGTTGATTGATGGCATAATGACTAAGTGTTATACAAATTGCATTTTTAAATCAACCCTCCAGTCTTTCAGTGTTAGAATTACTTACATCAATCCAAAATACATCGCTCTAGTTGAAATGGATTTAATTTGAGACTTAGATAAAAGCCAAGATGGTCGAATGGTTAACATAACAGCCAGCATGTTCTTTTTTCAAGATAACATTTTTGCACATAACTCCAATATTTCAATAAATTACTTCATTAATCCAAAATCCCTAGATGTTTATGCCATGGTAGGATTAATAGTCATCTATGAAAACCTGGAAGACGGCAACTACTAGACAGGTCTATACCCTCCCCCCACCGCTCCTGCTCCTACTACTGTACCTATCTGTCTCACCTGCTATGACTGTCTCTCACATCCCTGTTATTCTGTCCTCTCATTCCTGTCCTCTGTCTCCGCTGCTGCTCCCCTAAACCCTCTAACCTCATCCTTCTGCCTCTCCCCCCCTCCCTCTCTCTCCCCTCCCGCACTCTCTCTGGTGCCCTCTGGAACTGTCACTCTTCTGCTAACAAAGCTGATTTCATCTCTGCCTTTGCATCCCACCTCTCTCTCGATTTCCTGGCTCTCACTGAAACCTGGCTCTCTCCAGATAACACTGTAACTCCTGCTGCCCTGTCTTCTCTCTACGTCCTGTCCCATACTCCGGGGAGGTGGAACTAGTCTTCTGCTCTCTCTCTCACTCTTTTCTGTCCCCTCTCCTCACTCTCTGTTAACACCTTTGAATTTCACGCTGTCCAACTAACCTCTCCCTGTCAACTCCTGCTAATTATTATTTGTTTATTTAGCTGGCGCCTTTATCCAAGGCAACTTACAGAGAGGTGTGTGAACTATGCATCAGCTGCAGAGTCACTTACAATTACGTCTCACCCGAAAGACGGAGCACAAGGAGGTTAAGTGACTTGCTCAGGATCACACAATGAGTCAGTGGCTGAGGTGAGATTTGAACCGGGGACCTCCAGGTTACAAGCCCTTTTCTTTAACCACTGGAATTGTACTGTACCGTCCACCTGGACCTCTCACTCACTTTCTCGATGAACATGACTATCTCCTCTCCTCCCTCCTCTCTCTGTCTACCCGCAACTGTCCAGTTAGTGATTTCAATGTCCATCTCTCCAACCCCAGCTACTCTGCATGATTCCTTTCTCTCCTTCACTCCTTCAACTTCTCTCTCTCCATCCCCTCCTACCCACAAAGCTAGCCGTCACCCTCTTCTCCTCCCTCACCTCCTCCCTTGATACCCTCTGTCCCCTCCCTACTAACTCACCCTCCTTCTCCTTCTCTCCCCTCTCATACTGACCTCTCCTCCCTCCTCCAGGGCCACAAACCCACCACGTGCGCCCTGGACCCCCTCACCACTCACCTCTTTCAAGCTGCTGCTCCTGCTCTACTCCCCTTCATCTCCTCCCTTCTCAACACCTCTCCTCTCTGGCCTCTTACCCTCTGCCTTCAAACAAGCCTCTATCACCCCACCTCCCTCCAGAACTACCGTCCTGTCTTCCTCTTACCCTTCTTCTCTATAACCCTCGAGTGGGTAGTACACCGACAGTTCTCTGCGTTCCTGTCTAACCACTCTCTGCTCGACCCTCTCCAATCTGGTTTCCGCTCTGCTCTCTCCACTGAAACTGCTCTCCTGTCTGTCACTAACTGGCTAAACTCTGCTCGTGCTGCCTCTCTCACCTCTGTCCTAATGCTCCTTGATTTCTATGCTGCCTTTGACACTGTGCTGATGCTGATGATGCTCAGATCTTCCTCTCCTCCCCCCACCTCTGACCCCACCGTCCCCTCCCATATCTCTACCTGTCTGTCTGCTATCTCCTCCTGGATGCACTTGCACCACCTCAAACTCAACCTCTCTAAATTTGACCTCCTTGTAATGACATAAAACAATAACAGACACACTAATGTACCTTTGCAATACCAAATACAAATGTAAATGTGGGAGGACCTCAAAGGTGGGCTATTTTGTGTATGATATATAATATTTGGCTATTTTTGCAAACTGGCTAAAAGTTCTTAAAAGCATCCTACTGCCCCTTGTCTGACAAATTGGTAATTTACTGGATACTGTCTCAGGAAACACACCTTTTTTCTAAACTTAGAAGCCCAGCTTTATTTTTTGAATAATTTAACACATTACTTGAGAAATGTAAATAAACTTTGCGATTCTAATTGGTACTAACAATATATACTTGTTTGTAGATTTAGGACTTTGAAATGTTTGTCAGTGAATTTAGTGATTTAGCATTTCTAAATGTAACTCTATCGAGTGTTAGGTTTCAGTAAGCAAATGTGATTTGTTTTACTCTCCGTGTACTTTTACCCTGCACAAACAAATAAATAAATGCATAATAAAAAAAGGAAATCTAATTTCCAAGATGTAAATGCCTCTCTTCAACCTTGTAGTTCTACATGCACTCCAGACCTCTAAGTGCCTAAAGTTCTACTGACAATTCTACTGACAATTCCATAATGTCATCAGGTGATTGTTCTTTTCACTTTTAACTGAGATAACTATTAGAGGAAATCTGAAAGTCAGGAAAGCATTTTTAGTATGCATGTTTATTTAAATATCCACATGATTTATGTGGCCCTGGGGTTGCTGGAGGATATGTTTTAGTTTTATTTTTTCAGGTCAGAATCTGCATTGCACTACAGTTTATTTGTGTTGTAGGTCATTTCATATTTCATCCCATTGAAATCAGACTTTCACACAAAGACATTAAGCTCAACTCATGCAGAGGGACCACCTTTCAGAGATTCAGTGATCAAGAGGGTTTCTGTGCTTTCTGTTGGTGACATTTTAGGATACAGTGACAGGGAGACCCTGTTGCTGGTTCTTAGGTGCATGTGTGCCTTTATGGAAGCAACAGGAGACGCGTTGCTAAGGAAATAATTGAGCAGGTAGGCTCACCTGGGGCTGAGCTGACGGGGAGGTCGTGATTGGCTGGGGGGCATGCCTGGGGAGGCTGCCAAGAGCTGAAAAAGTGTCTGTTCTACAGCTCGAGGGTAATGCACAGCCATAGCCATACAGACGGCCACTGAGTGAAAGCTTGCTGTGCTTTGTTTCATGTTGTTTTGCAGACTTGTATCAGCTGAAGCTATGGAGCATCTATCCCTGCACACGACCACAACCCAGGAGAGCCCTTCAACTGCAAGACGGTACTCATGAAGGCATTGCCCAGCCGAGGCCGTGTGAAGAGCCAGTAGTCACCGTGGAAAGCCAGGACTTCAGAAGTAGGTTAGTTTAAGGGAGGTTGATCCCAAACAGTGTATAGAGAGGGTTTGCGTAGAATAGTAGGTTCCTGGAGCGGGACGTTCCTTTTAGTGGGACTAGCGCTCGTCTTGTTTGGAAAACTTTTATTTTTAGCTTTGTTTTGTTTTCTTTATTAAATGTGACACTAGGGCTACCATTGCTGCCACTAGGGCTACCAATGCTCTGTGTCTGCCTCAGTATCAATCAGTGACAACTCACACATGTAACAGACCCATCTGTTACAGATACCATTAATGCAAAATTATCCAAAATCACCAACATTATTAGTGCATTTTGATGGTTCTTTTGTTTCAGATTCACAATTGTTTTTAAAAAAAGATCTAATTGTAGAAAACCACAGAAAGAGGGAAACAGCAACTCCCTTGGATTGTTGATATATATATATATATATATATATATATATATATATATATATATATATATATATATATATATATTACTTTCACCTTTGGTGTAAGCTTTCCAGACAAGAATGTAATGACATCTCTGTAGCTCTTTAGTAACCAGGACTACAATGAATGATGCTTCCTGTTGTGGGAAGCACGATGACTCAAGAAAAGGACATGCAGATGAGTGCTATAGAAAGTGCTTGTTAGTGTCCTGTTAAGTATGTGGATGTGACATCAACTTCCTGTCAGAAACTGAAGTAACAAATACAAAATGAAAAAAATTAAATGACAAATTGGAAAAGCACAATTGAAAAATATGAGTATTGCTATGAAGCTGTCAATACTTTTTGTGGTTGTTGTTCTTTTAGGTGTCACAGATGGTTCTGGCACGTCCCTTTTGTGCTAGAAGTCTTTAAATCCTTTTGCATGGAAGGCCTCTGTTGCAAGGGTGTGCAGTTACTTTGATGGACCCAGATTCAGTTAAAATGTGTTTGCCCACTGATGATGGGAATGAGAATGTAGAGATGGGAGCCCGGCTAACAAGATTTAAGTTTTTGTAGGTATTATTCTTTTACTAGAAGCAAGATGATCTTTGGGATACAAATTGAACATTTGTGAAACTGCAACATTATTATTATTATTATTATTATTATTATTATTATTAGTAGTAGTAGTATTATTATTATTATTATTATTATTATTATTATTATTACTAGAATTACAGTATTATTCAAACATCCTCCTAAAGTGCTTTTTTGTTGATTTATTTATATATATATTTTTTGGACCTGCAGTTAAGAATGTAAATCTTATGTTTGTGTATGGAAATGTGTTTACCAGCGTTGCCAAACAAAACAAAAATACAAAGTATTTATTTAAAAAATGCCTTTTTTTCTAAATTATGTCATGTCCTGAATTTTTGGCAGACATGATAGGGGCATCGGAATCAGGTTTTGCAGCTGCAGGCTAGGTTTTGGTAGTACTGTCTGTGGATTTTGTTTTTTTATTGTTTATTTTTTGCAACAGCTACCGACGCCACCCAGGGAACATTAATCATGCTGAAGATGTCATCAAAAAGAGGCAGATTTTCGTTCTTGAACGACTGTATACCCATTCATAAAGTGCTTTGCGACAATCGCCCGTATTCTCAGATCATTTTATGAGTAGCAATATGGACGACTTTCATACAAGCTGGTGCTATGTATTAAACAGACATCTCTCTCATACATACACACATACTTGGATTGTATGTGGTAGTAAGAACAGTTCACCAAATTTTTAGAGGAAGGAGGGGTGGAACATGAGGACCATGAGATCATGTCCAATTCATTTTGAAAAGGGAGTCACAGATACTTTTTAGATATATTGTTCACTTAAAGATAGGAGCTGTCAAAACAGAGCAAATAATTAGATTTAATTGGGTCTTCTGACGTATTAAATGGAGAAAAAACTCTATAAAAGCTGAGGTAAAACCCCAGTCAAGTGTCACTCAACTTGGTACTACAAGCTGACATGATCTGGTTGCTGTTTGGTCGTATTCAGAAGTTTGCCTTTGAAGACAGCGCTTGTTTTTTACATTGTGTTCTATAACTACACTTCCACATAATGGAAGGTAAGAATAATTTTGAATTTATATTTCATTTATATTGATGCATTGCTATAAGGTATAGCAATTCAAATTTAGCTTAGCAGTGTGATATATTGTATGTTGTAGAATTTAGCGGTGGCATGGCTTTTTGCATGGCTAGCCTAAAGGCCATATTTGTATTACTGTATTGAAATATAAATGCTGTTAAACCTGTAAAGGCACTGGATTGCTCAGATTGCCTATTGCTTGGGATTTGCTGTGGTTTGCAACCACCCGATCCATTATTAAGCATTTAATAAACCGAAGGGGCACTACTACTGCTCTGATTCGTTAAAACTTCAAATTAAACGAGTCTGTGTGATTTTCTTGATTATTAAAAAGTTGTCTGGATATGCTGCAAGCCCAGTGCATGAACAGTCCACTACTGGAGTCCAAAACATCTCTGCCTCCTTAAAATATTACTATATAATAGCAACAAAATGTACAGCTTTTTTATTTCCCTTTGACAATTACATAATAAAGATCTTAATAAGATCCATCTGGGTTCCTGCATAAACCAGTGGGCTTTTCCCCTCTAATTTATAAGGAATTGAATAGCTTGAATTTTGCTGGGGATTATCGTGAAAAGGCTTGTAGCCAACAATGCATGTTATCAGTTAATTAAGAATACCATCGATCATCACACAATGAACAAGAAGAACCGTGTTTCACAGAAAGGGGCTTTTAATTGAATCAATAGTATCTAACCAACCATGTAAGTATTTCATAGAATGCCTTATTTTTTGTTATAAGATGGTGTCACAAAGACAGCCGGAGTGGGTGGCGTCAGACCAGAGCCAGGAAATAAACAACAGAGATTTGGGGTTTTGGTGAGCATTTAATAAACAGAACAGAAAATAAAAGGTTTGAACAGACAAAAACACTGGACACGGCACTATACCCCAAAATAAAAGGACAAACAAAACGAACTAAACAGTGCACAGACAGACGAACAAAACACGGTGAGCAGATTTAACTATTCTTTACTTTTCACAAATACCTCCGTCTCCAATCCCGTTCTCCACTCACCGAACACCCTACCACGAGTGAAAGAAACGTGCATCTATATATACTGTTGTGCTGGGATTCAATTACTAATTAATTATTCACTTGAATCCCAGCAAATAAACAGTACCCAAAGCCTGGTGCTGCTTTAAAAAACCTCACAGCAAATCTAAAATGTTTTACTGTATTATGTAAAAAAATGTTATGCCTTCTAGGGAAATGACTTTTTCAGATATAATAGCTTTGTAAACATAATTGCAAAGGAACTGGTGAACCAATTATGTGATTAATATGAATATGTGGCTAAATACTGGAGCAAAACATAAAATAATTACAAAGTTTGAATTCATATACTGTAACATATTTAATATGGAACACAAAAACACAACTTTCATTTTATTGCCAATTTCAGAAATTGTCTTCCTGAGAACATAAGACCTGTCTTTTTTTAGCACACCATTTCCCATTACTAAGGAGATCTAATTTTATAGAACCAAACCTCTTTTGTTTTTATGTTCCCAGTTTTTTATATCCTACTATTTCACCTGGCAGACCCTGCCATGCATGTAATACTCTGGGAACAATTTTGATGACAGGGCAAATCTCTAATGCTAGGGCAAAACATGTTTGCCCCTGATTTTGATTAAAAAAAAAAAAAAAAAAAAAACACCTGTTGATTAAAAGGGCCTCATTCTGTATAGGCTAATATATACATAGCTATGTATGACTGGCTACCAGCCAGGTGTGTAGTGAGGCCAGAGCAGGCTGAAGTAGATCCCAGTTGTTAATAAAGAATTGTTTGGCATGGCCTTTAGTTACAGTAGGAATTTGCACAAGGTCACAAACAGGATCTTCACTGCCAAAGTCTCGTAACCATATGGTACAGCTTTCAAACGTGTTTCCATGCAAAAGAAAAGAAATAAAAATAAAAATAAAAAAATTAGTCAATTTGTGCAGCTTTTTAACGCGAGAAGGTGATTTGCCCTTTTTAGCTGTCTCATATTTTGCCCGCTACACTGCATTCACACGGCAATGGAGAGAATTTAGAGTTTCTAAACCACATCTAAACCAGGCCATAGATTCCCAGAAAAAAAGTCCATCATGTCTGACCTTTTAGTTCTTCTTTGAAAAAGTTTAGGATGGACACAAGCAAAAACACAAAAAAATACCTGGACTTTCAAAAAGTATCTGATAAAAAATTCAATGACATTGCAGCTTTGGAGAGAGTCCAGTAAGGACTAACCCCAGAACTAAAATAGATGTTATGAAGACATCCTGTTGCTACTGAGTGATTGGGAACTTCTAAGAAGTGAAAAGATAAAGTTATACGATCAATCAGCTAGTTGGAACCAAACATGCATTTATGGGCCAAATCGCTTATTTATTTTTATATGTTCTGATAAAATCTGAATTCAATGAGGCGATTTAAAAAATGACCACTATAGTTTAGCAGTTTCTGAAACTGATTTTATTCAGAGATTTTACAGAGATTTAATATCTCATAGTTATAGAAGGGGTAGAAATTGGTTACAAACTCACAAACACCTCTAGGATATGAATTATTAAGACCGGCAAAATAATAATAATCTAAGCATCAACCACAATGTAGAAGTATACAACACACTTAACAGGATATTAAACCCATTTAAGACTATTTTATTTACTGGCTAAGAATTTAAATTTTAGTTTAATAAACCATTGGGAATTTGTTTAAAAAAAAAATTCTGGAATAAGAAAATTATATGTGGCAGTACATAGACCTCCAGCATCATGTAGCAAGCTGTAATAATATATAATGTCTGGGCAGCAATTAGAAATATGAATTTCAAAAACCATAATGTATTAAAGCCATTCACCATTATTCCAATAAAGAAGTAAATGTGCCTTGCTTTACTGCATGTTATATGTATCATTGCAATGTCAAACTAGAGTCCCTTTGATTTGCATCCATTGTGTGAGTGCTTTAAACCTTAAGCATTTTAAAACATGAGCACATTTTCCTCGCAGCCACCACAAATCAACTGTAAATGAACTGCATGTTCTATAAACTGAGACCACCGGTAAGTATGGCCTCGTCCGTTGGTCAATCAAGCCCAAGGCCTTAAAAGCGACTGCATCTAGAAAATTGGAATTACTATTGTGATGTCCTTCCAGTCTGGAAAAGTTTTTTTCTGATGAATGAATATAGATCAAAACTGGCAGTTATATAATACAGTATATTTGATGATTCTTTTCAGAAGACAAATCTCAAATATTATCCAAAACTATTAGGAACATAAAAAGCATGCTTATGAAAATGAACATACACTACCATAGTGTATTTTAATTGTAATATAAATATATAAATGCATACGGAGCTGACAGAAAACAAGTTTGTTTGCTAAGAAATGAAATGGCAGTGATTTATTACGACCAAGGCCAGAAGACTTGAATTGAGCACACCTGCTCCATGTCCAATCTAATGTTTCTCAAATTAGCAAGAACGCTGAGCACTGCTTCCTACATGGCGCTGTTTCTATCAGTGGGTGAACAGCTCTATCAGTAATCTGACAGGTAGGAAGTTGGCTTGGCTGCAGGGCCAATATTTCACCTACATCAGACAGACTTTAGATGCCCCTTAATGTTATAACAAGGTCTTTCAGGAGATCTCTCTTGGAGCAGTTACTGGTCCTACGGTCAACTGAACGAAAGCAAATGTTTTTTTATGTGTGTCTGGTAATTATACAGGACAGTTGATTGACAGTGTCCGTGGTGAAATGTGGTTGCGCACCATGCCAGATGTATAGGACTTGTAGTGTTGTTGTTGTTTGTTTTTTTTTCATTCAGATGCAATATAATATCTTACAAGCAATAACTCCTTCTGTACTCAACATGTTGCCAAAGCAACTGTTGAGTTTCCATAGCAGCACTTACCCTGACAGTCTGACTAACACAGGTGATTTTCATTAATGGCACATTATCCTTCTGCACATTACAGTGCTTAGAAAAACTAAGCTTCGAAATGGTAAATTGGAACCTTGCCACAGGACATAAAACTGAAATAGGATGACATATTTCCATCACTGTATTACATTAATTTACTAAAAAGGGATTTAAAAAAAACAAATACATACATAACTTAATAAAAGTAAAATGCATCCATGAATTATTACCAGTATACAGTATGAGATACAAACAGAAACAAATAAATGTAATGATTTGCATTCTTCTTACTTTAAATGATAACATTCCACACCTCATTGTAAATTAAAAGCCTAATTATAAATGTAAATTACACATGCTCAGAAAGATGGAAGAGAGGTGTGCATGTGTTATTTTTATATCATGAGGAATTAATAAAATGATTCTCTTACAAAAAAATAAAAGAAATCATAATCTAGGAGTACAAACAGAATAGTAACAGCTTGTTTCAGATTCAGGCATTTGTCAAATAAAAAGAGAAAAAGGACTGTCTGTCAGACCTGAAAACACAGCAATTCAATTCAATATGTGTGTCTCAATTGGGGACTGCTGGAGTCACATCACCCAGCTGCAAGAAGGACACCCAGCAGTCAGAGAAGAGAGACCATGAAAGACTGCTTTCAAGGGGAGCATTCCCAGAGTCAAAGCCACTGCATCTCATGGGCAATGTGTTGCTTCAAAACCACTGAATAGATTGCTTTCAGATTTGAATGATTGATTACCCTCATAAAACAGAGATATTACTTTTTTAGATATACCAATCAAAGGTGGCTGATTGGTGGCCATCTTAGGCGTTTGCAGAGTGATTCCTAATATTGTACCCAACTATATTGCATCTTCACATATTATACATATATGTAAATAGGGTTAGGAACTGAAAATGCAGACAATGGGTGAATTAGTCCCCTTTTCCTGGACAATATAGTACTGTAAACAAAAAAAACAAAAACATTGTACCAGTAATTACGATCTAAAACTCATACCCCTCAACACACGTTAGACTCATTAAATATGAGCATTTTAATGGGCGTGGCTCAGCAGGGGATGTAACATAAAATGTCAGCTAGCTTTTATGACTCATTGCAAAGGCCCTTTATACAGTCAATATTATGGAGTTTCTCCGTCTTCCTAATGCATTCAGCACTTCACTAAACTGTAATGACAGAAAGTATTGTTAAAAAAAATGTTTGTAACACAAAAAATCAATCCTTCATGTGTTGAGCTGTAAAACAATATCTGCTAACACACACTCTGTCTTCCGTTTAATTTATTTGTTATGTTGTTGAAACTTAATGAAAGAAATGCATCTTCCTGTCCTGTCTCACTCATTTTAAAGGTATCTTAGCAAAACCACACCTACAAATGTATTGACAAGGTTGACCTCAATTAAAATTTGCAATTGTAATTTCTTTCAGGAAAGACAATTAATCAGATGTCTATGCTTAATTGGCTGATTAACATATTTTTAAAAAATATGTTCAGGCATTTATCTTTTTTTTTACTGACATAAATCAGGTGTTTCAGAATAAGACTTATTAGTTTGCCTTCTAAAAAAATGCAGCTTAAGAATCATTGAATAATTTTAATAATTATGAAGAATTATTTAAAATCTAATTCTCTATTCCAGCATCAAATTGTTCTGAAAAGTCTATCCTCAAGGCTGAGTGTGGGGAGGTGGCGCTGCATATAAGCATGGCAAAAGCTTCCATTCACAATTATTCACCTTCTGTAAGGGCTTCGGTGCATAACACAACAGAAAACAACCCTGACGAAGCTATTCAGGCTTTGGAAATAATGGTTTAAGCAGAAACAACAATGAATATAATATAAAACACACATAACAGGACATTAAACAGATTATACATTTAAATAGTTTGAAAATGTAGACATTTAGGCCAGGATTTTCAAAAGCTTGTAAATGATAACTCTCGTGTTACTCAAGAAATCGGGATGTAGCATTGATTTTGGCATTTTCAAGCGATCGTTGTGCCTATTTCGTTATTAAATAATTGTCCTAATGTGATTTCCAAAATTATGTTAATTTCCGAAATAATATTAATATCTTAACGAGCAGTGCTTCTTGCGACTATTTCTTTTGTTTGCGTGGGAATTTAAAAGCAAATCCGTGTTAATTGTCATAATTTATCAGCAGTTAATTTCCACTTGGAAAAACAGGGTTTTATTTAACGAAAAAGTATATAACTCACCTTGAAAAAGACATTTAACAGACCGACAATACAGAGAGTGTACAGGACCAGGGTTCATTTCTTACAGACTGCCTCGATAATTCAATATTTGTAGTTATAAATATTTTAACCTTTTCTATGCTTGTGGTTATGAATGAGATTTATTCACTAATTTTAACCACTTGTACCCACTCTCGCCTCTGCCAGAACACACTTTACATAAAACAATAAACAAACCCTGCGGCGCTTCGCCGTCACAAATACATAAATAATAACAAAACATACGGTGCTTCTCCGTCATATAAATACATAAATAAAATCAAACAAAACAAATACAAAACACACTGCACAGGGGCGGAGGGGGACCCCGTTCTAAAATCAAATAAACAAATCAATGTACAGGGCTGCTCGCCCTGTTACATGCACATTAAAATATTTCTATATAATAACCTTTGACAAAATATCCCCCCGAATGAATGAGTGGAAATGACTGATGGGGTTTAATTTAATTTTTTTTTTTTTTTTAAATCCTTGCCATCTGATTTTTACCCACACGCCAGATAATCGTAAATCAGCATTTTATATGTGAAGTGTTATAAATAAATGTACGTTCTGCATGACACAATGCACAATTTTAAATGAAGTTCACAAATTATACACAACATAAATATTCCCATTCTTTTTTATTTCCATTTGGCTGCTGCTCGCTGGTGGGAGAGCCTCCTCCATGTACGCTAGTAGTTTCCATAACAGAGAATTATGCTTCCATTCATTTTTCTTGATCTAGTTCTCCTGATCTAGTTGTTGAGACAGGTCAGTAATGTACGTGACCTGCGACAATTAAGCTTTTTAATGAGAAATGCGTTCATTAACGACCTCATCGACTCAATTTCAAAGCATTAATGGATTGATTTAATTAACACATTTTGTTTGAAAATCACTTGCTCTTGTTACTATACCATGAGTTCGATACAATAACACTGCTTTTTGAAAACCCTGCCTTTAGTATCTACATTGTGTTACAGTAAATCAAAATGTAAGTACTGTTTAAAGGATGTTTCAACTGACTTTCAGTATTTTTATACAAATAATTTGAGGTGGGGTCCACTGTCCATGTACCCTAGGGGAATCAGTTTCAGAGAAATACATTCTACATTTTATAAATCCAATGAACATCTATGGAATAGAAAGCATTCCCTGTAATTTTATCAAACTACCAATACAACCTGCAGACAGACGGCACTGGCCTTCATCATATTTCTCTACAGATACTGCTAATTTGCCTCAATCCTATATTAGGAGGGTGTCTTTAGAATGATTTGATTTCCTGTTTTGCTGTGGGTACCATTATGGGGGCAAATATTGAAGACCCAGTTAGGGGGGGGAAAGGCCGCTGTGTAAATTTATCTGTGTGTTAATTAAATCATGTCTATTTTACTTTATTATGTCTCCAAGGCAGATGACCTTGCTAATGCTGAGAAATTCACAGCGACCATATTATCTGAAAGCATTCTCCAAAATGGAAAATGAATAAAGAATGAATTCAAGTGAATCCCTTGAAGCAGGAAAACTACAGGTTTCTACAAAGTCAGATTTGCATGCCATCCTTGAGTTCCTGTTTAGCACAGTGGTGATTGCAATGGCCTCCACTTCATAGACCTCTGACAATGTCCAAGACATAGCTGGGCCTCTGCTGTGAACATGACATATAGCACTGGCTAGCTAAATAAATACATTAAAAAATCCCATCCGCAGTAAATGAAAGATCTGGAGCGCAATGCGATTGGATTAACATACAATTCGATATGGGCAGCAGTGTCGAGTAGTGGTTATGGCTCTGGACTGAGGGTCGTGGGTTCAATCCCAGGTGGGGGACACTGCTGCTGTACCCTTGAGCAAGGTACTTTACCTAGATTGCTCCAATAAAAACCCAACTGTATAAATGGGTAATTGTATGTAAAAAATAATGTGCTATCTTGTAACAATTGTAAGTCGCCCTGGATAAGGGTGTCTGCTAAGAAATTAATAATAATAATAATAATAATAATAATAATAATAATAATAATAATAATAATAAAAATTATAATAAAAATAATAATAATAATAATAATAATGCAATAGTTTTAGCTCTGCATATTGTTTTAAAGCTATCCTTCCTATTCTTTTATTTGCCATGTCTACAGTTTCTGACAACCTGGATTTCTTGGTACGAACAAGAATTGACATTGATGAGAGCGACAAATTGAATGAAGTGCCAACTGTTCATTCACACCTTTGTGTGAACTTCTACAGACAAGATGGGACACAGCCAACCCATCAGGAACTTGAGACCAATCAGGTTTGTCTTGATCCAATTAAGACAGTATTTTGTCAGGCCTGAAGGCAACATCCACTCATCCCAGATAAATACTCTAGTCATCACACCTGCTTTTAATAATGTGCTTCTCCTTGGATGTGCAAGCTGGAATCCCTTGCACTAAACCCCTGTCTTAATACCTGGATTTGTGTGTCATGTGCCTTGCTTATGCTGAGGGAACAGCACATACATTATCATAATCATAGAACAGAAGAGCACTTTCCATTTCACGTTCAGTATATTATGAGGCTATTGGTTTAAAGAGAGCTGGATCTTAATACTGCCTCTCTTTAACTATATATTACCTAGTAATGTTCCACATCCCTTATTAACATCATTTAATACAATACAAATACTGTAGAAAGAGGTCAGTGGGGTGTGGGGCAGCACTGAGTTACAGTTTTGTTTAGATAATTAAAAAATACCCTTGTGTAACAAATTAATTAAAATGTGCACAGGTGAAAGTTCAGATAAAAGTTACCTTAAGACCACGTGATAAGTGGGATGTATAATATTGTTTCATTACAAACCTTATCCAGCATAATGACATGTGTGAAGCAGTTAATTATTTGCATGATGCTATCCACATATATCATGGTTACTTTTCAGTAGGTTTGTGCATGTTATAGAGCCTGCAACATCCCAATAATGTGAACCTTATAGAAGTATGATTATTATTAATGAAATGTAATTTGCTAATATTTTGATGACATGCTTATAAATTCACTTCTACTGCATAATTGTAAAACGTTAAAACTTCTTTAATTTAATCTACAAGTTTTTCATCTTGCGTTTAAGTCCATCCCCACCCCACCCTGGTTGCTAGAGTGTTTTATATTCCGACTTTCACAGTCACAACAGTTGAGTGATTTGTCATTTGCATGAGCAGCTTGTGATAAAACATAGCAATGGGATGCTGTATAAATAAACTAATTATTGAAATTGCATGACCAACAGTGAACGGCATCTTCAAAGCTCTGTTTGTTTGAAGAGTCTGTTAACAAACATTTTCATATTTCTCAGTGGATTCTGTTGGTGAATAAAAATATGATTAACCAGGAAATAGCACCAAATGTACCGTGACTACAGTTCTGGTTATCCAAAGATATCCTGCTGCTTTCATCAACCTCATACTCCTGGTAAACGTTTCTTTCAGCTTCTATAAACATATAGTGTTGAGCTCAAATTTGTTTGTTTTTATCCGCAATATATTTTTTCAACCACATAACAAAAAAATGTTTCCTACTGTCCATGGAATCAAATTATAAATATAAAGCCACTAATGACTGCAAAAGTCAGATTTTCAGGAATTAGTCCAAGAAAAAAGATATTTATCTGAAAACGAGTTGATACCAGTAGATACTATGACAGCTTCCTGTGACCACACCTCTGTTGTGTTTGAGACCCAGTTTGTCAAACTGTCATGCTATCCTGTATGTGCAGTTGTAGTAAAACAAGAGTGGAATGTGCAAACTGGATAGGGAATGAGGTCCCTGTTTCTGTTCAACTTTGAAGAATGCTTTACTAGGTTTGCCAATTGTAAAATTCCAGAGCTCAAACTCAAGCCTGAGTTTTTAAAAAACAATACTCCCCTTTCATTTGAGTTAGCTCCATTTAGTAATATGTCCACCTACAAGACAAACAAATGATCATATTGTAAAATTTACATATTCCATTATACATTAGTACTCACTGTGTTTTCTTGCCACACTTAATAGATGATTTGTTCAAGCATAGAAAATAAATGACCATTATGGAAATGACTTGAATCTAATTGATTTTACTAATTGCAACAGTAGCTTGTGGCAAGGCTTGTGATTAATCAGTGCCCTAAACATAAAATAATACAAAAACATATATATCAAATATCCTGAAGTTTTCAATGTTAGTAATAATACTTCTCCAAAGCCTCTGTATATTCTATCTGGTTACAACTGCCACCCTCACTTGTTTCTCTTTTGACTGAAGAGAAAACTCAGCCATCATTTTACACAGCCTCTGAGCAGACTGTTGGGAGCAGACTGGTAGATAGGTTAGTTCCTATTGAGTCCAGGGACTCCTAAAATGAAGTGACCACAGTCATTAGATAGCTGCTGCTGGAAACTTTCACAGATCAAAAGAGGTATTCCCTTATTAGTTCTCAGAATAAAATAGCAGAGATCAAAACACTTACGTGAACTTGCTTTTTTTTTTTTTGCATGGGAGCATCACAATATCCCACTCAATATTGGCTGAAGAAAGGCAACATCCAAGCTTGAAGCAGCACATACAGCAATTTAAAATGGCAATATAGAACTCTGTGTAACAGGTCAGGATAGAGATGGACTGGCTGACCTCTGAACATCTGATACATTTCCATCTGAGCTGAGACCCACCTACTTTTTTATGGTTCAGGACACGGCAGTTGACACCTGCTACCATTTTAGTGGCTATTTTCAGACTGGATCAGTTCAATGGGCTTCAAGTATTGATTTTCTTGAGTTCTCTAATCACCTAGTTGTTTGAGAGTAGTTTAATAACTAATCTGTCTTGAAACTTGCACCCAGATAGCTTCAAGACTTCTGCCAAGTCCTAACAGGATTCTCAAATGCCAGCTCGGTGACTGACTGTGTGATATGGGAGAGTGCAATGCTGGCACTATCATAGAATACATTTTTAAATATATGTTGTCTTTTGATATGTATTTTATGAGAATACAAGATGCTGGAAAGTGGAAGTGCCATAGGAGCACAGATTGTATTCTTCTGACAGTGGAGTCAATTCTAAGTCACACATGCTTGCATCCATGGCTATAAGAGCTTTTGGAATTAAAGAACAACATTACTATGCAATCGTTACATTGTGGATGGAGAACATCAATATGATTTCGGCATACTATATAGACAGCAGTGACTCAAGAATCATCTATAATTAAAAGCATTGCTGGCAGGATGTGAGTTTTAACTCAGCAGTAATGTAACAGTCCAACTATTATGTTCACAGTTCCAGTTCACAAATTGAAAACCTTACAGCGTGCAGAACCTTTTCATTTCTGAAATATTTTGTAAGTCCCACTGTAACAACATCATTTCCAAGTCATTAGAATTTGTAATAAATTATTCTCTTTCTCATTATTTACCTCAAAGATTGTCTTCCTTTGATATGTATGTCATTTTAACAACAAACTTTCAACTGCTGCTGCTGAAGTTCACACATAATTTTTACTTGCGTTGTTTTATTATTATTATTATTTATTTCTTAGCAGACGCCCTTATCCAGAGCGACTTACAATATCACATTATTTTTACATACAATTACCCATTTATACAGTTGGGTTTTTACTGGAGCAAACTAGGTAAAGTACCTTGCTCAAGGGTACAGCAGCAGTGTCCCCACCAGGGATTGAACCCACGACCCTCTGGTCAAGAGTCCAGAGCCCTAACCACTACTCCACACTGTGGACCCTTTTTAACACTAAAAAGGGTCCACACAAAAACACATTGTAATATAGTGATACTTAAACTCCATGCTGTATACATTGTTTATGTACAGAACATATAAGATATATAAGCCACTTTGTATCACTATTTCATTTAAAAAACATTGTTTTAGAGACAATGGGTATCAGTGATCCTGTTGAGTTGTAATGATTTGTTTTTTTAAAGCTTAGGCTTTTGAGAAAAACAAATCACTGAAAACTATTATTCAGCTAAGGCGAGGTTTGTGGGATTTTTGTAAAAGTGCCTGTTAATCCTCTGATTTTTTCAATTCCCTTTTTGGAAGTAAAATCAAATTCAAAATCTCAAGACCTCTTTCGCTCAGAAAATGAATACAGAGCCTTAACCCAGCTCAGAACCAAATGACAAGGGTGCATTCATCCTGCTGGCTTTCATTGAAAGAGACCATGACTGTTCTTGGACCTGGGTCTTCAATGTCTCAATGGTAACCGCACAAAACAGCTAAGAACTCCGTTTTCATTCCAGTATCTTATCTCAGAAGATCCTCTACATTTAGCAAGTTTTCTATCATATCGTTATTACTGTTTTTTATGAAGAAGAATATGACTTCTTTCACCTCACAGTATTCTGCATCTGGTTACCCGTTTATGGGGTTGTAGTACACCCTGAATATTTTTCCCCTGTTATACTTTGCACGGCATTTTACGACTGGATGTACATTTAGTCGTGCCCTGGTCAGCATAAGCACATAAGAAATGTCACAAACAAAAGGAGGAGGCCATTCAATCAAACAAGATGTGTCCGTTTCCTAGTAGTTAAAGAATCCTAATGACTCAGCAGCAGCAAGAGTAATCCATTCCTCATACTTACCACTCTTTGTGTTAAAAAACTGTCGAGTTTGTCAGTTCAGACATTATATCATTGAAGCAGCAAGTTGTCGTGGTATACCATCAAGCAAACAAGCAGCGTTTCATTATGTATTCAGCTAAGCAGTGGTGTTCATTCTCGTTCCGGTCGCGCTTTCTCTGGACATCAACCGCCTCATTGCCTCTTCCTTGAACAGATCAGAAGTATATTATCAAAACAGCAAAGTTAATGTCAAGCAATACCATCAAGCAAACAAACGGTGCATTCATCATACATACAGCTATCGCAGTGACACTCATTCCTCCAGACGTCTGCTTCTCTAAACATCAACCTCTCGTTGTTCGTATCCTCTGCTTGCTGCGGATTCCTTCAATGCGGCGAGGTCGCCTTCCGGACCCGGGCTTTTGATCCCTTTTCTGACCTCTGCATCGGAGACCCCCATCTTCATCCTCAGGTCATGTATTCCATACATTGACAACATTACGTATTCCTTACTTGTCAATGCGCCCGACACTAGCTCATCCAAACCTCTCTTCCTCACCCCAGAAGAATCAGTTGGTTCCAGGGACTGATCATGTGACCTCCCATGTTCATCTCTCCTAAGCATTGGATTTCCTCCTGATTTTTAATTCCGTCAATGTCTTATTATCCTCTTCCTAGGATAAATGTCGCTGCAGGACATTCAGGATCTGTCCAACTTTCATCTTCCGAACCACCCATCACAAAGAACGATGCTTGTCTCCGCTGCCATGGTTTCTACGGTCCGGCAATCGCATCGAAGCCAGTTCCTGATACATCAAACAATTTGTGCCATGTCTTCAGGATCGGAGTTGCAACCAAACATTACTAAAGAAGTGCTGCAATCACTTGTCAACATTCTCTGCGGCGGCTGCTTCACCCCATACAAAGATACCCTCCCGAAAGCAATGTTCATCTCAGCTTGCTGCAGATTTCTTTGGTGCGGCGAAATCACCTCCCAGACCCAGGCTTTCGTCCCTTCTTCCAACCTTTGCATCGGAGATCTCCAACGTCATCAGGTCATGTATTCTGTACTTTTAAAACATTCCAAGACAGATTGTGCATTGTATAACCTCCCCAGAACTTCCTGTGATTTATATTATATATCAAAGCATTCTGTTAACCTCTCAGCACTGACTTGTTGAATCTACTACAACACGACAACATGTTGTGTTACAGTGGATCTGTTCAAGATCTCTGACAAGAAGAGCCACAAACATGACCAGGTGCCTACTTAAGAGCAAGACAATCACAAACATTGTGTTAGAATGTAATAATAACTGGCTTGTATAACAAACTCAGGAACATTAAGAAACCCTGACCTCTGGCATCAAAGATTCTCTTTTTTTTGTCCAAATAAGTCACCCTACTTCCATAAACTTTGTAATAAAATTTAGCAATATTATTATTGCTTTTTAAGCCCAGTCTAATTGCTAATCATTTAAAAGTTATCATTGAAACACTTACATACAGGTCATTTTGCTATTCTTTCTGTCTATTAAAATAAAACAAAGCATGTCAGTGTGACAGGCAGCTGCTGTGTGAGTGACAGGCAGAGATCGAGACGGAGGTTGAAACTGACAGGAGTTATTTACATACAGACATACAGGAACCCCATGTGACGCTACCATCAATGGTAGCTCACATGAGATATACAGCCCACCATACAAAAAGGCAAAATAAAACACTGTACAAAAACTATAAAATAAAAGGTGCTAAAACATGGGACTTTACTTTATGCAGATCTACCATCTCTGAACTAATCTTTAATTTATTAACACAAACCTCAACTCTGGCTACTCGCCTAGCAGTTGGCGGTTTCAGTTTCTTTACGTTCTGATCCCAGTGTAGTGTTATTTTCACGTGTCAAGTTTTGAAACGCGTATCTCATTCTGATGGGGTTGCCAACTGTCTGGTTTTGGACCGGACATCCAGTTTTAAGGGAATTTGTACCGTGTACGTCAGAACCACTGACCGGACAACAAAAGTCTGGTTGTTGTGAATCTTGCTTACTCACTGTTCATTGCCGTTGGGTATTTCCATTCTCGCTGAGCCAGTCCACTGTGCAGACGTTTTTTTTTTTTAATTATTATCAGTCGCCCCCCCCCCCCCCCCATCACTTCACTCGCATTCCTTTTTTTGTCCGGTTTTGGAAAATGGAAAGTTGGCAACCTTACATTCTGATGATGTACCACTTTCTAACACTACACCGGGTCACTCTCACAGCGATCACAGGATTACAGCAAGGGTTTTAGGTCTCTTTCTCCGGGTAGCATGGACGATGTTCAGCCCATTGCCCTTGGCTTTGCAGTAGCCCTGAGGTGAATAAACGGGACCGTTTTATACCCGACACCCCTCTGGAACACACCTACCTGCTGATTATCCACAGCTGGCAATCACACCCAGCAGGCAGGCTCTCCCAGCAGCGACAGGCACTTCATTCATTATTTACAACAATGACACACATTTTACACAATACTATTTACAATTTATTATTATTATTATTATTATTTATTTCTTAGCAGACGCCCTTATCCAGGGCGACTTACAATTGTTACAAGATATCACATTATACATTATTTCACATTATACAGATATCACATTATTTTTACAATATATACACATAAAACCCACTCTTCATGTGCAGGGCTCCTGCCTGCCACTGTCAGTAACATGCATCTCCCACCTCCTGCTGTAAATTCAAAATTTATGCCAACAGTATGATGAAGAATTTGATGACCTTGACATATATCAAAAGTATGTTCATAATAGTATATAATACAAAAGAGCAAATCACAATTTGATACATGATTGTCATAGATAAGATAGGTGGCAGCCAATAGTATTTTACTGTTGCCAACAATGGTGTGATCTATAGTATGCCAACAAAGAAAGCATCAAAGCTTCAGACATAGCTTTAAATATTAAGAAACAGTACAGATAAGCAGTATTTTAACAGGATACTTTATTCATAACAACACAATGTGTATTTTTTAAAATGTTCACTCAAGATATGACTATGGATTTATTTATGTTTTATTATTTTAAGATGTTACATCTGGAGGATTTTAAAGGAAAATCATACTCTCAAACACTATCAGTCCTATCAGTACTAAACAACATAGCCTGTTTTAAACGGCCGTGAATCACCGGTTTCTCCACTAGGTGGTGCAAATGAGTCACAATATTTCTTATATTCTGCTTCAAAAAGCTCCTCCTAAGGAAATCCAAACACAGCCATTTAACACATTTAATTGTTAAAATAATACAGCCTGGTATTACCACTTACTCTGATTAGTATAAAAACAATTTAAAAAACATTTTAAATGTTTTTTTGCCATCAAAATGAATGTAGTAGCTTATAAAATTAGCCAATATTTGTGTTTATTGTTATGTGTTCTATACCTTTACCTTTTTTTATCAGAAGATGGGTAACAGTAAACTTAAACCTATTTCTCAGAAATTGACTAAAACGTACTCACCACACTGCAGAGAAGGGCTGTGCTGAGTGGTTTCTGGTGTTATCCTGGAGCAAAAAAGAAGAAGAAGAAGAAGAAGAAGAAAAACAGCCATAGCAATCTCCCATTAAAAGTGATTTATTTCTTAGCAGACGCCCTTATCCAGGGTGACTTACAATTGTTACAAGATTATTATTATTGTTGTTATTTTTTTTTACATACAATTACCCATTTATACAGTTGGGTTTTTACTGGAGCAATCTAAGTAAAGTACCTTGCTCAAGGGTACAGCAGCAGTGTCCCCCACTTGGGATTGAACCCACAACCTTCCGGTCAAGAGTCCAGAGCCCTAACCACTATCAGGGCAGAAACTAAAAGACAATGAAAGACGTTGTTTTTAAGTCTTTAACCCTATTTGAAAAAATAAAAACAGCTAAGTTGTTCATCCATATTGTTTGTTTCTAATGTTGTGTCTTTAATGTGAAATGTTCTCCTTTTGGGTTTAGTCAATGAAGTAAACGCTTGAAAATCTACCCTATCAGTTCAATTATTTATGGGGGAAATTACATATGCACTGTGAATTGCCATGCACAAATTCTCCCTTCACTCAACACAGTCACAGCAATCCCTGTATACACAGAAGAGATAAAATGCTTGTCAATTTAGCACCAGCATTTAGTTGAAAGAGGTTTACTGCTCTGAGCTAAAATAGAGCTTATATGATAAGGGAGAGAAGCTTGTCTGCAACTAAAATCGTAATACTGAAAGCAAACTGGTAAGCTAAAAGTTTTCTGAAGAAGCAAACTGCATAGGATGTTAAACTGTGGAAGAATGTAATAAGCATTAAGCCCGGAATGATTTAGTGTAAATCGAACATGATTGTGGGTCACTGTACCTGTAAATCTCAGTCTAACCCAAAGGCTATTGAATGAACTGCACGTTGTTTGGTTAAAGTGGGAGATGGTTTATGGGACCATTAAGGCATATTATATAACAGGTAAAAAAAAATGCTTACTGCAGTTCTTCTGGGTATTAATTCACACTCCATAATAAAACTAAACAAAGATATATGTCTGAAGCAATCTTAGGACTTTGCAAAATCCTGATGATGTAAAACTGCCTTTACCTTGCAATGCAAAATATTGATCTTGTTTAGACCAGGGATATATATATATATATATATATATATATATATATATATATATATATATATAGATATATATATATATATATATATATATATATATATATATATATATATATAGATATATATAGATAGATATATATAGATAGATAGATAGATAGATAGATAGATAGATAGATAGATAGATAGATAGATAAATACTGTAGATTTCAACAGGCGATGGGAATCAACAGTATAATGTTCTGTAAAATTGCTAAACTACAAAAGCATTTTTCAAGGTAAATAGTAAAAATAAAATAGAAAAGAAATGTACTGTGCTCTTTGTTTTCTGATTAATTAATTTCAAAGAGAATGTGCCACAGATGACACGTTTCACTACATAAAATAGGTTACATGCCTGAGTCTCTTTCTAGCCAAAGATAATAACACAGAGCTTGTTTCCATTAATACACCAGAAGTGGACAGTAGGAGAGATCATTACCATTAACAATCGCTGGGAAAAAGCAGCTTTGCTATTAAATGACCTGCCCAACTTCTGAAAAGCCCCTTTGACACTGGAAGCATAGGCAATAATGTGAAAGGAATCTGACAGATACAAAGAATGCAGGAAAACTGTAAAAAGGGCATTTGCTTCTGTATGTGCACAAATTAAGAGAAGGTGTTGGATGATTGTGAGGCCCATGGCCACTGGCATACTGACCACAGCCACTGGCTGGAGTCAGATCCTCTGTCCTGAACTGCATGGATGTGACTCATTTTGTCAATGTTATGTTTGAAATCCCAAAGTTAAAACTGGTATACTATCCATGTTTATTATGCAGTATACTGAAATTATGCTTTCCGTCTGTGTGAGTCATAGATTAAGTAAGTCATGGAGGTTACTGTAACACAGGTAAACTAAGTGTCACACAAGGATTGTGGACAACCTTTTACCTTTGACCTCCAAGGGCAATCCTCTGTTTACGATGTTATGACTGGTTAACCGATGATCTGATGTGGATCATAACAGTTAACAAAAATAGGCCCATCTTTTGATTTTGTGTTCCTCGAAGTAAGAGTGGAACCAGTGATCAGATTCGGATGGCAATTTAATACAAGTACTCTTTTAGGTAAGGATATAATAAAACATAACTTTCATTTCTGCCATTTTTTGAAAGCCACAGTGTAGATGCCACTGTATGATGGTGTTTGCTGTCTCTGAATACCACGACTACAGGATAGTTTATGGTTACTATACAAACCAACACATGTTGTACTGTATTTATTTTCAGTACAAAACCCAGTGTTTGGAAATAAAGCAAATGATTGGTCTGTATAATAATAATAATAATAATAATAATAATAATAATAATAATAATAATAATAATAATAGTAATAATAATAATAATAATGGCTCTATTCAGTACAAGCTCTCACTGGTGCAGTGGAAAACTGTTACTGCAAACTATTGAACCAAGAAAAATATCGAACACTTGCAGAGAAGTTTCATTTTTTTCTTTCTGTATGAAAGGGGTCCTTCTGGGTTCCCTTTTGACTATGTTGTGCCTACACAGCTTGGCTTGACATGCTAATTACCACCCAAGATTCTGGCAGGCCACTGCCACTTTCCTTTCACAAACCAACGTTTTCAACAGACAGAGATGAAAAGAAGTAGAGAGTGGATGACTTGAAGTATTTGGTACATTTCAGAGCACCCTCTGCAAATACAGTCTCAAACTAATTAATTTGGTGATTTAATCTGGGAGTTGTATTTTAATATATGCTATTATCTTAGTTAGAAAAGTGTTTCCACTCCTGAATTTACCTTATAGAAACATAACCATGTTAATGGTCATAACAGTTTACTTTGTTATTGTCCTAGTGTAGGTACAGACAGATATGAATGTCTCAGCCCCACTGGGAGTTTACTGATAGCTGGTGGCATGACTAATGAAGAAACCAAAGAGTAAGGGTAACCAGGGACCCTTTTAACTGCATTTTCAAAGTTATTAGAAACTACCCCATTGATTTTCAGAAGCTGTAGGAGTTTATAGACTGTGCTATCTGCAGAGGACTACAAAAATGTGTGTGTGTGCGCGTGTGCGCGTGTGTGTGTACGCGTGTGTGTGCGTGCATTTATGTGCGTGTGTGTGCGTGCACATGCGCATGTGTGCGTGTGTGTGTGTGCGTGCGTGCGCGTGCCTGTGCATGCATGTGCATGTGTGTTTGTGTGCGTGTGTGCATGCATATGCGTGCGTCTGCGTGCGTGTGTCTGCTTGCGTGCGTGCGTGTGTGTATGCGTGTGTGTGTGTGCATATCATGTGTGTGTGCATGTGTGTCAGTGTGTGTGTGTCAGTGTGCATGTGTGTGTGTGTGTTTGCACTGGACTGGCAAATGTAGCTGTATACTAAATGTTAAGGCAAAAAGGTCTGGAGAACATAAACAACATCATTACAACTAAATTATATTAATACCATTTAAAATAAGACTGTTCATATAAATAAGTTTGGCCTTTTATGAGAAATTGGTAATAACTTCATCAGAATTGCAGCCATGTCTTGTCATTTTACACAATAAATCTTGATCTAAACTGGGATTGAGGGGTAAAGCATCAGAGCATGTAATCCTACAGATTCAACATGAAACTGTTCAGGTGTTTAGTGTCCTTTCATTGAGTATGTATAGGAATGTATGAAACAACAAAACAAGATTAGAATCACACAAGTAAGACATGCAGTGCTGACATTGAAATCACATTAAGCTGCATGAGCAGGGTCATCATATTAACACTTTGAATCCATCAGGTCCAAGGCTACAGGTACATTTGGTCTTTATTTAACAAAGGAACACGCTGCAGCTGCCTATGGGTACCCGAGTGCAAGGTCTCATGTGGAATTAGTTAATTACTGCATTTTGAAGCATTTCTAATTGATCTAAATCCCAAGCAACAGGGAGCCACATGCTGCTAACCGTTGGTGAGTGTGGTTCTAACACTCCAGGGCTTGTGCTGTTTTGCCCCTGAGATAGTTCAATGGAAAGATACTGCCTCCTTCTCAGCTTGGCATTGCAGAGACTGCTGAATGCGCTGTGACAGGACATCCTTCTTGGCAGTAACAAATTCGACTAAATGTACTGGGGCCAGCCACAGCAGTGATTAAAATATTACCCCCTAAGAACATGCAGCTTATGTTGTATATTTGAAAACATTGCATCTTAATTAGAAGTTTTACTGACCCTGATGTCTATACCTATTATTATTATTATTACAGTGCCTTGCGAAAGTATTCGGCCCCCTTGAACTTTGCGACCTTTTGCCACATTTCAGGCTTCAAACATAAAGATATGAAACTGTAATTTTTTGTGAAGAATCAACAACAAGTGGGACACAATCATGAAGTGGAACGAAATTTATTGGATATTTCAAACTTTTTTAACAAATAAAAAACTGAAAAATTGGGCGTGCAAAATTATTCAGCCCCTTTACTTTCAGTGCAGCAAACTCTCTCCAGAAGTTCAGTGAGGATCTCTGTATGATCCAATGTTGACCTAAATGACTAATGATGATAAATAGAATCCACCTGTGTGTAACCAAGTCTCCGTATAAATGCACCTGCACTGTGATAGTCTCAGAGGTCCGTTTAAAGCGCAGAGAGCATCATGAAGAACAAGGAACACACCAGGCAGGTCCGAGATACTGTTGTGGAGAAGTTTAAAGCCGGATTTGGATACAAAAAGATTTCCCAAGCTTTAAACATCCCAAGGAGCACTGTGCAAGCGATAATATTGAAATGGAAGGAGTATCAGACCACTGCAAATCTACCAAGACCTGGCCGTCCCTCTAAACTTTCAGCTCATACAAGGAGAAGACTGATCAGAGATGCAGCCAAGAGGCCCATGATCACTCTGGATGAACTGCAGAGATCTACAGCTGAGGTGGGAGATTCTGTCCATAGGACAACAATCAGTCGTATACTGCACAAATCTGGCCTTTATGGAAGAGTGGCAAGAAGAAAGCCATTTCTTAAAGATATCCATAAAAAGTGTCGTTTACAGTTTGCCACAAGCCACCTGGGAGACACACCAAACATGGGGAAGAAGGTGCTCTGGTCAGATGAAACCAAAATCGAACTTTTTGGCAACAATGCAAAACGTTATGTTTGGCGTAAAAGCAACACAGCTCATCACCCTGAACACACCATCCCCACTGTCAAACATGGTGGTGGCAGCATCATGGTTTGGGCCTGCTTTTCTTCAGCAGGGACAGGGAAGATGGTTAAAATTGATGGGAAGATGGATGGAGCCAAATACAGGACCATTCTGGAAGAAAACCTGATGGAGTCTGCAAAAGACCTGAGACTGGGACGGAGATTTGTCTTCCAACAAGACAATGATCCAAAACATAAAGCAAAATCTACAATGGAATGGTTCACAAATAAACATATCCAGGTGTTAGAATGGCCAAGTCAAAGTCCAGACCTGAATCCAATCGAGAATCTGTGAAAAGAACTGAAAACTGCTGTTCACAAATGCTCTCCATCCAACCTCACTGAGCTCGAGCTGTTTTGCAAGGAGGAATGGGCAATTTCAGTCTCTCGATGTGCAAAACTGATAGAGACATACCCCAAGCGACTTACAGCTGTAATCGCAGCAAAAGGTGGCGCTACAAAGTATTAACTTAAGGGGGCTGAATAATTTTGCACGCCCAATTTTTCAGTTTTTTATTTGTTAAAAAAGTTTGAAATATCCAATAAATTTCGTTCCACTTCATGATTGTGTCCCACTTGTTGTTGATTCTTCACAAAAAATTACAGTTTCATATCTTTATGTTTGAAGCCTGAAATGTGGCAAAAGGTCGCAAAGTTCAAGGGGGCCGAATACTTTCGCAAGGCACTGTATTATTATTATTATTATTATTATTATTATTATTATTATTATTATTACAGGATTTATTCAGGCTATTTCTCTACAACAATTGAGAGGTAGAGAAATATAGAATCTGCGAGATGCACCTGCTGCCAAACAACTGTTTTTTAAGAGTTCAGTATATTTTTAACTATTGTATCGTCTTGCTGTGTTGAAACACACATTGACAATAAAACAGAGTCGCTTGCTTTGTCAACAACGCAATGAATCTGACATGAGCAGCGTGAAAAACTACTCTTAGCTAATGTCAGAATCTTGTTTCTGTTCTGAATTTGACTCTCAAAAGCACTTCCAGTCTTAATAATAATAATAATAATAATAATAATAATAATAATAATAATAATAATAATAACCCTTACATTAGGCACTCATTGCGTTTCTGCCAGTTATATAGTTTGTAATCCGATTACGATGTCAAGGACATAAATACAAAGGTCCCCATTTACAGACCTTTAATTCATAAGTTGTTTTAATTTCTGAAAGTCTCTGAAAGACGCGTTTAATTCAAATGGAAAATAAAAACACACACAATGGCCCTTATTTTTAAAGCACGTGCAAAAGCAAAGTTATTTTTTAAGAAATGTTGCCTTTGCCCTTGCTTCAAAACACGGGGCCCAATATCTAAATTAACATAATTTAGATATTTTATTTAACACCATGTAATCAAAGAAACAACAAAATGATATCGCAGAAGCCATAATAGTAGTACAGTATATCATGTTAGATTTCGAAAATGTCACATTTTTCCATTTGTGTCAGTTTTTCATTAAGTATATGGATACATTACAAAACAGTATGAAATTCAATCTGTTAACATAACATTATGCAGCAGGTTCCATTCAACTTTATAAAGCAAAATGTATTAATTATATAAGGTGATGCAAAACTTTTGGCCAGAGCTGTACATTGCAAGGAGTTAATCAACTGTTAAAAGGTATTCCGTGTTAGTTCTCTTCACACTGTTCACACTGCTTTTTCACTGCACATCTTTCCTCGTTAAAACAGCATCACATGAATAATCAGTTTCATCTAATCAAAAAACGGTCATTATAGCCTGTAATAGGAATAGATGCATCACTTTTATAAACAGTGTATGTTCTCGGGCAGCAATTCATTTCATCACAAAGCCGCCTGCAGAAACACTGAATACATCAGACTGAAGAGCTGATCAGCAGATGACAAGATCGGCTCCAGCTGCCAAAAGTATTCATCAAGTAAGAAGGGCGCTTACAAGGTCAATGATACCAGACCTGGCTCCTGCAAAAAGAAAACTAGTTAACAGAACTGGAATACTAAACAAACAAGTTTCACCGATAATCAAAGCAATACTAGCAATACTATAGAAGACCTGCAGTGGAAATGACAAGAGGTTTACAACACTGTTTATAATGCAAATAAATAAATAAATACATAAACACAGTATGAAGGCATTCAGTATGAAGCTATTCACTGACGAGAGCCTAATACGCATGTCAAGTTACATGAATCATCTCTAGAGGATAGTGTTTGGAGGGGCAGACTCCAGGTTTCAAGAGGTCTGTAAAACAGATGCCTTGTATAAAACATTATACACCATGTAGTAGAGAACTATGTTGTTGTTTTTTTTTTATTTAAAAAGTGTTGAATGTCAAAATCAATAGAGATATAACTCTACAAAATGCAGCTTTTATCAGCTGAGGTAGTGAAAGGATAAAGAATTCTAAAAAGAAAAAAGAAATGTGTTCTGTAGCTCGCACTTTTTAAGGGACTTTGTAATGTGCTTTCCTTCATGACAAGTGACTAACTTGATAAAGCAACTTTACAGCAATTCTCTGTTGCAAGTCAGTTTCATTCACAATTGGCAAATAGCAGGTGTGGCATAGTTATACTGTTAGCAAGAGAGCTGGAGCTGTATTGGCAGGTGATTTTCTGATCAAGAATGCACAGATTGTTGGTGATTTATGAGGAACCGCCTCCAAAGTGATGACTCTTGCTGGAGAAAAGACTTAAATGCAGATTTTAACCTCCAACTGCCCTGGAGGAATCAAAGGGGGTAAATATTGATGAATAGTCATGTTTCCTCTTAGCACAATTTAAATAGCTTGTCTCGTCAGATCAGTGCAGTCCTGGCTGCCAATGGTGACCCCCAACCCAACTGACAGCATTTTAATAGGTGTTTCTGGTTATTGTCCAACCCAAGTACATTAAGCCCCATGATGTAAAGCCAACAAAATCTGCTATTGTTTTTGCTGATGATTAGATATCAAGCTGGGGGATCTAGGCAGCTCTCAATAGAAACTCTAGCCTGTTGCCATTTTGCAGATTCATAACAGGAGATGAGCATTCAGACTCTATGAAGTCACCTGCCCCAGGGACTCACAAATGCATGTGTCTAACAAATGTACAAGTCATATCTCACTGATTAGCAGGAAGAAGGACAGCTTGAATGCATTAGAGTCAAACTGGAGTTACCTGACACAGTGATTTTTGTTCATTCATATAAAATTATAATACACCATTAAAGCTGTCGTGTTTGTATTGAATTAATCTTGGTTTTGTGATCTAGCAACAGAGGATCAGTTGTCAAACTGGGTCGACTAAAACACAGTATATTCATTAAAAAAAGGTTTACACTTTACACAAACTCTAGCATTACATTTTAATTATGCTGCAGATACCCTTGATAGTGCATTTTGAAAATAACAAAGCACACAAAAACTGTGATATAGGTAACTAATGACATTTTCATTAGGTATAGCGATACCGTAATTATAATGTAATCCTTGGGTATATGATTGGAATTCAAATGTAATAACATATTTAAAACTGATAAGAGTAAGGTGTAAACGTATACATCCAATGATTAAAACAAGCCTTTTATTGCCCCAATACAGTATGCCAGTAATATTTTCTATTAACTGACTGTTATTTCATTGTGAGAGTAGCCTTTTTAGTGAAAAAACTTAACTTATTGGCTAGCTTCTGGGTACAGTTCAAAATCAAGAACAAACAGGGCTCTGGCCTCTTGACCGGAGGGTCGTGGGTTCAATCCGAGGTGGGGGACACTGCTGCTGTACCCTTGAGCAAGGTACTTTACCTAGATTGCTCCAGTAAAAACCCAACTGTATAAATGGGTAATTGTATGTAAAAATAATATGTAAAAAAAAATAATGTAATTGTATGTAAAAATAATGTGATATCTTGTACCAATTGTAAGTCGCCCGGGATAAGGACGTCTGCTAAGAAATAAATAATAATAATAATAATAATAATAATAATAATAATAATAATAATAATAATAATAATAATAATAATAATAATAAATTTAAAGTTACACAGTAATAGAATA
Source organism: Acipenser ruthenus (assembly GCF_902713425.1). Taxonomy (NCBI): domain Eukaryota; kingdom Metazoa; phylum Chordata; class Actinopteri; order Acipenseriformes; family Acipenseridae; genus Acipenser; species Acipenser ruthenus. Next base: position 56,108,872 of record NC_081197.1, on the reverse strand, counting down.
GAATTAAGAAATCTGATTAATTGATTGATTCAAGCACTAGGTTTCATATAGATATTGCCTTTATCCTGCAACATGTTTAATTCATTATTTTGCAGCAGCCTCCTGAATGTTCACACAAATGAATGTAGAAGCAACAAAAAAAAAAAAAAAAAAAACTGCACACCCCTCCTGGGAAGTGGAAATAAGCAGTGTGCAGAGAACTGAAATTGTAATTTAGTGTTAAAAAAATATGAATTCTAGTTCCAGTTACAATATCTGTCCACTAGGTGGCAATAAGCACTGGGTTAAAAAATAACAATAATAACACCCTAAAGGGGAAGTTATTTTAGCCACAGTTAACTTGTTTTTTTTCTGACACATTGCTAACAGATATCCTATTATTTCCCATTATAACTGCAAGTATTTATTTTAACTATATTTTTAAAATATCCTTCTTCTAATGAACAATAAAAAGACTATTGTTTCCAGTTAAATTTGATGAAGGTGTGGTGCAATGAGATTTAGTGGTGAATTGGCAACAAAAACTATAAATAACACAACACATTGACTAGAGATGTGCTGGTATGGCACGTGACAGAAGAACATTTAAGAAAAAAAAGACAATCATTACCCTTGTGGACTTTTCCAGCCACACAGAAGAGGCAGTGAACCTCCTGGATCTCTAATTGAATGAAAGCCTGTGTGGCACATTATCCGACAGCACTGGGTTTAAATGCTCACTTCATTTTACACACTTTCTACAATCGAGATAGCAAATTACAGTATAGAAGTTGGAGTTCCTGTCTTTTTCAATTGTAAAGTAAAGCACTGACGGTTGTTTGCTCAGAGCTGGAGGTTGGAGGTGACAGAAGATTTTGGTTTGAAGTCACAGTGCAGTTGCTAATTAGGGGCAAATCAATGCATCGAGCAGTGTCACAGTGTGTTTGTCATTGAAACTTGATTCAGTCCGGAATCCAGTGAGAATGAGGTGAAGCACTACAATGAAGCAATCTAGGCGTAGACCACATTACAGTTTTATTTGCTCTGTGCGTTCCTTTTTGTTGTTGTTTTTTTAGGAAACAAAAAGAATACCAGGTGTAAGGCATTTCATTTGGGTTCTTAACACACAGAATGCTCCTCCATATAGTTTACATTCTGGCAAACAGGACGTTGTACCTGCTAAAAGGTGCAATTCTATCATATGCCTCTCTGGTATTTTGAAACATTCTTTTATTGAGGCTGAGGTGTGTCAGGGAGGGGGTGAGACAGGGACAGGTATTATCAAGTCACATAATGAGAACTGTCACAATAATACATCTATACTGTATACAGTAAGTTCATGTAAACCATTAAAACCAGGTCAGGTGACTGCAACCCATGGCAGTAACCATTCATCTTAGACTTTTGTCATCACACAGTCACCAACTATTGTATGAAGGGGAATGGTAAATAAGTCCTCTGATTACCATTAAATCTGGAGCTGCTGTCTTCCTACTTTCTGGAAATCCTTTCATTCTTCTGTCACTATGAAGTACTGTCTTTAATAATTAATACTGTTATCTCTTAATAGCTGAATGTCATTTTAGAAACTGACCGTATTCACCTGCACTGGGACTTAAAAGGTTAATAAAAGTGAATAACATTTTACATATGCATGTGGACAACTACCACAACAGCAGTTTCTTCAGGGCATTATGAGAAACAGTATCATAGACATATTAAACAGGAGTGGGGTAGAGAATGGTGTCATACACATGTAGAAAAGGATGCAAAAACTCTACTGGCAACAGTTTTATTGTGGGATTTAGACCACAAAATCACCAAATTACTCAGACAATGGAAACCTGAGAACAAAGGTGAATAAAGCTGTCTTGCGCCTATCTTATGGAAATGTGATTATGTTGTGGTGCTGAAAACCTCATCTTACACTGAATCTGCGTGCATTCTGCCGGTTCAATATACAAAGGAATAAACATCTTTGTGGGACTAACAAAGGAATGTATTTGTAACTACAAACAACTGTTTTTATGGTTATTAGCATCAGTATATCTATAATCCCTCAGTAATATTCAACTTGCATGGAATTAATGGACATTAAATTGAATATATTTTAATTTGGGGAGGAAAGAAATCACCTCTGTGTGGTTGTCTATTAAGTATCTTAAAACAACACTATCTTCTTGTAACATACCGGACAGTTATCACTACAGTTTTATAAACAGTTTAAATGAGCAGACTATACGCTTTATATATTTTACTCTATCCTAATGTAATGAGTGCAGTGGGAGAAAAAAAAAGAAAAGAAGGTATACTCTACTAGCAAAAACCAAGTTTACCAGACCAATCAGGTCAAAGCGTCAAAGCACAAGAGAAACACTACAGGCAATGTTAGAGAGATGTAGGGAATGAGCATCCTTCCCAATCATTAATAGGGCCTATATTTATTTATCTACAGAGAAGTGTAACCCAGACCCCCGCTCCCTATTGCCTTAACGCGACATCGAGGTCAACAGTTGTTATGCTTCCGACAGCAACCTAAAAGCTACAGTATATTAAAATATAGTTATTTCAAAACAGGTCGTAGTTGACTATCTTATTTAAATTAGTAAACCCTGTGTGCAGTAATTAATTCGTGGGCTGTCTCTTTTCACGCCATTATTGTCAAACTCTGTTAGTTTGCTCATCCCGTAATGAAACAGCGTGCGTAATCTTTCCAGGCAGAAGGTTTCAGCACTAAGACTATGAGCAGGACTGATGTATCCGGGTCGTGGAACACTGGCTTTATTTATTATTAAATGTACTATATACGCCTACAACTTGCATAGTAAACACAGCGATAGCCTAAATCCACGGGGATTCGTTTTGTAAATACAGATATTCACATCTCTATCTACTCATAACAAGAATATAAGATACCCATGCCTGTCTTTTCCAGCTGTAAACACACTTCAATTATTTGCTTGCAGGCGTGGGAGGAGGGTGATGTGGTGCATTGGTAAACTCTGTAAGTAGTAGTTTCATGAAAACAAAATGTTTAATGTTAGCAGTGGCAATATAAAAGTAAATCCAGTTTGTTTATACTCGATAAACAAGAAAGTCTGCTATGCCAGTTGCTGCACCGGAGAAGGACGCTGGTGTACCTGCTCCCTCAGCGAGCACAACAGCAGACAGTATGGCAGTTTAAGAGTTAACAAAACAAAACAAAACAAACATGCTTACATACAAAAATAAGGAAATGCATAAATAAAATATGCTAACACTGATGACTTGCAGCTGATAAATTACATCAGCGTGCACTTCGTTTGTATCGGTATAATATAGAAAGACAAAAAGTAAAAGAATTGCAACACTATTTTGTTTCACGTCCTAGCTATTGCGAGACATACTTAGAATTAGTACTATGTCTCAGCGAGTCAGGATTTGAAAGTTAATCGAAACGAAGCAGAGCATATTTGTGACTTTGGAGTAAGGCATTCTACAATCGCTCTTCCAGTACTCTGTCAAACGAACTGCTATAATCACATACTCTCTGAACTGATTGTCTAAACCCCGCCCCTCAACGCTCCAGCTGGAAACTTCATTGGAGGAGAACCCGGAGGCAGGTTCTGTCTCCGTGTTACTCATTGGTTGGCAGGAGATCAGTAACAATGTTTAACGCAATGTGAGGTGAACAGAGTTAGTCAGTGAGAGGCACTGAGAGAGAGCTGGAGGAGTGTGGTGTTAAATAATTGTCCTAGGATCTCCAAATGTTGATGTGGCACACGGATTATACTCAAATCATTTTGATTCACGAATGGTGCAATCTACACAAATTGGATCCCTGACTTCATATGCTATATAATATATGTTGGACTAATTAAGAAGTGACAAGGACTAGAGGTGTTTTATTTACCCTGCATCAGTGCAGCACGCAAGCCAAGACATTAACGGCTGATCACAATGTTAATATCCATTCTGGATCTGTATTTTCCAGCTGGATCTTCACACTCTAATAGGCATTCTTCAGCGGAATTGTGTGACTCACTGAAGACACCGTGAGCCGAGGCAAGCGATTGCATTATAATCAACTGAGAGAAATTGAGAGCTCCGCTCATTGGTATTACCAGGAGCACTTTGTGTTAACGCCGAGTCTTGTGGCTTTTCAGATTCTGCAAAGATATAAGGATAAATGAAGAGAGAACATTGATGCTGTTTGGATCGAAACATATCTGCGTGAGTGTCTTAAGTCATTTAATAGAAAAACAAAACCTTAGTTATACATTTACTTAAAAACAGGACAAAACAAAGTGGATTTATTGCTGGAATGTGTTGCAATTTGAGTTAAAAACGACTTAGCCAGTACAGTCCAAGTGGATGCAACAGCTTAGCAGTTGAAGGAGCCCTCGGCTTTTCTGAGCATCGAATACAAAATTAATCTATCCATACACGCATGTGATATTGTGTAGCTGTTTTGTGTAGATTTTTCGTTACAAACTGTTTACCCATCGTATGTTACGAAAGCTAGAGTACTAGCATTGCCATTATGTAGCTCAGTCTGGATGTCGCTTTAAAAAAGACAAACCGAGATGGCCACAGAACAGCGTTTTGAATGCAGTACTAATTAAGCTACTATAAATATACATTTTTTGCAGTTTATAAGAAATGTGATTGCGGTTTATTTGTTTTTATGTTCTATTGTCTTACTTGATAGCATTCCTTTGGATGCATTTGTACAGTCTAAATAAATACAAAATTTAGCAGACAAGTGTAGTGTACTATACCGGTCAAGACTGATCAACCAGCTGCTTTTCAGTCTTGGAGAATATCACACAAATCCCCGAATCAAGGCGCCGGTTTGAATGTATTGCATTAAGAATTACTGGCGGTAAATGCAGTGCACTTATAAACCAAGAATAACAATTTGTATCTATTTAAATGAAAATAGTACCTCTCGTTAAACCAGCAACCACTGACTAATATATTGCTTGTTAATGTATTTCATCTACTGATCGGGGAATCTTTGGTTTTTCTTTTGTATTTCAGAAGGACACAAATACCACAGCAATTTCTTCTGGACCCTGCAAAGTGGCATCCTGTAGGAACAAGGCTGTTTCTGGGCGTTCGGTGGAACAAGAAGACATTTCATTTGAATTCTAGCGCTGTACAACACCATCGTTTGTAAAAAAAAAAAAAAAAAAAAATCATATACATATAGACTACTGTCCTTGTGCAGGACACCTCTATTTTCTGTATCACTGTGAAGCGACTTTTCTTCCTGATGATATTTAAATGTACGAATTATCATTTTGTTGCAAATATCAACAGGTTTAAAACGACAACAACAATCTGAATAATAATCAGCGCGCACTTGGTAAGGGGATGTACCTTTCTATTTTCTGTTTCTTGCTGCTCTGGGCTCAAGCCCTGACACTGAAAAACCTGAATTATTCCGTCCCAGAGGAACAAGGGCCCGGGACTGTGATTGGGAACATTGCCAAAGATGCCAGGCTTGCATCTGGAGAGCGAAACAGGAAATCCAACTTTCGGGTTTTAGAAAATTCAGCCCCACATCTGCTGGATGTGGATCCTGAAAGCGGACTGCTGTATACTAAGCAGCGGATCGATAGGGAAACACTGTGCAGGCGAAACCCCAAGTGCCAGCTCTCCTTGGAAGTGTTTGCCAACGATAAAGAGATCTGCATGATTAAAGTGGAAATTCAGGATATAAACGATAATTCTCCCAGTTTCCCTTCAGAACAGATCGATATTGACATTTCTGAGAACGCAGCACCGGGGACACGCTTCCCAATTGCCAGCGCACACGATGCCGACTCGGGGGAAAACGGGTTAAAAACATACCAGATCACCCGAGACGATTATAATATATTTTCATTGGACGTAAAATCCAGAGGAGACGGGACTAAATTCCCTGAATTAGTTGTTCAGAGACCTTTAGACAGGGAGGAACAGAGCCATCACACACTTGTATTAACAGCATTGGATGGTGGAGAACATCCCAGATCAGGGACTGTGCAAATAAATGTTAAAGTTATTGATTCTAATGACAATAGTCCATTGTTTGACCAGCCCTCTTATATTGTAGAAATACCTGAAAATGCCCCTTCCGGCACTGTAGTGATAGATTTAAATGCTACAGACCCAGATGAAGGCACCAATGGACAGGTAGTTTATTCTTTTAGTGGTTATGCACCAGATAGGATCCGTGAGCTTTTCTCTATTGACTCTAAAACAGGTGTTATAAAGGTTCAGGGTGAAATAGACTATGAGGAAAGTGGGATTATTGAGATTGATGTCCAGGCTAAAGATTTAGGACCCAACCCCATTCCTGCCCACTGTAAAGTAACTGTCAAAGTAATTGATAAAAATGACAATTGGCCCTCCATTGGTTTTGTGTCTGTCCGCCAGGGGGCCATCAGTGAGTCTGCGCCCACAGGCACTGTTATTGCCCTGGTAAGGGTTACTGATAAGGATTCAGGGAGAAACGGACAGCTCCAGTGCAGAGTGCTGGGCAATGTGCCTTTCAAACTGGAGGAAAACTATGATAATTTTTACACCGTAATTACCGATAGACCTTTAGACAGAGAGGTTCAGGATGAGTACAATGTGACGATAGTGGCCAAAGACAATGGGATCCCTCCCCTCAATTCAACCAAATCTTTTACAGTTAAAATCTTAGATGAAAATGACAATGCCCCACGTTTTACCAAACCAGTTTACCTTCTGCAGGTGCCTGAGAATAACATCCCTGGGGAGTATTTGGGGTCAGTTTTGGCACATGATCCAGATTTGGGTCAGAATGGCACTGTATCTTATTCTATTTTACCATCGCATGTAGGAGATGTGTCCATCTACACATATGTGTCTGTGAACCCCACAAACGGAGCAATTTACGCGTTACGATCCTTTAACTATGAGCAAACGAAGTTTTTTGAGTTTAAAGTCCTAGCAAAGGATTCGGGATCTCCTCATTTGGAAAGCAATGCAACAGTACGGGTTAGTGTTTTAGATGTAAATGATAATGCCCCAGTTATTGTCTTACCTCTCCTACAGAATGACACTGCTGAAATTCATGTCCCCCGAAATGTTGGAGTAGGATATATTCTAACCACAGTAAGGGCAGTTGATAATGACTATGGAGAAAGTGGCCGGCTAATTTATGAGATTACAGATGGGAATGAAGAGCACTTATTTGAGATGGACTCCGTCACTGGTGAAGTGAGAACAGTGCATCCTTTCTGGGAAGAAGTTACCCCAGTTGCAGAGCTAATAATAAAGGTGACAGACCATGGAAAACCAAAACTTTCTGCGGTGTCAAAACTGATAATCAAGGCTTTCACTGGCTCTCCGCCTGAAGGGGAGCCCCGAATAAACGAGGAGCAGCGTCACTGGGACATGTCTTTGCCTTTGATTGTCACTTTGAGCATCGTCTCCATCATCCTCCTTGCAGCCATGATCACCATAGCTGTAAAGTGCAAAAGAGAAAACAAAGAGATCAGAACTTACAACTGCCGGATTGCCGAGTATTCTCATCCACAGCTAGGCAAGAGCAAGAAGAAAAAGATTAATAAGAACGACATCATGCTGGTGCAAAGCGAGGTTGAGGAGAGGGATGCCATGAATGTGATGAATGTGGTTAGCAGCCCCTCCCTCGCCACTTCCCCCATGTATTTTGATTACCAGACTAGATTGCCCCTGAGTTCCCCCAGGTCAGAGGTTATGTACTTGAAACCCACCTCTAACAACCTGACTGTTCCTCAAGGACATGCTGGCTGTCACACCAGCTTCACAGGACCGGTGACAAATACAACGGAAACACCAGTTAATAGGATGTCAATAATTCAGGTAGGAAACCCAATTTATATCCATCTGTCTTGTAACCCCTCAGTTCAGCACATTGCGTCTTGTTCCAGTTGAATATGTAAACATTATGGAAGGTAATGGTACAGTTTGGAAAGGATTGTCTGCTGCTAAATGTAGTGCCAAGAAGGGTTGACATACTGGGTTGTTGTTGTTTTTTCTTTCTCTCTGAAACCTGGGCTTTTGCGCATTCACAAGGTTATGCTTGTAATTTTTGTCTTACTTTGGGTCATTTATGTGTTAATTTAGTCTTTGATAAATATTACAATGAAAACATTGAGCAGATTAGAACTTAGTGTTAACTTCTGAGTATTGCGTTTTGTCAAATTGTGTTTTAAAATATTCTTTGTCAGAATGAGCTTGCTTGTTCAGTACCCTCATTTCCATATAAAAGCAATACAAATGTAGTGAGTAGAATCAGGTTCATGTAAACAGCAGTTGTAAATGCAAATCTTTTGAAGAGAGACGTATGTGTTTTAAATGAAACTCTGGCCTGTGATTGGTTAAAACCTCATCATCGGAGCAAAAATAGATTGAACTATTGACCTGATATCCTTACACCCGCCGGGCAATAGTCTTTCATTCAAATCACTGTCCATCCCGCCCCTTTTCAAAGGAACACCCTTCTCCCTTGCACTCACAACAAGAGAAAATGGCTGAACACAGATTCTGTGATTTAACAGAAAATTAATTACAAAACATACTACAAAAGAAAGATGCTCCAAACACTAAAATAGTGATTAAAACGTCAATGTCACTGTTTTCTGACTCGACGATATAAACAGATATGACGGCCGGGATATAAACTGGATTATGCAGCAGTCGGCAAGCCTCACTAATTCATGTGGTATGAACTTCAAAAACATTCTCTGTTATTTAATTATGTTATTTATATACTTACTTATTTAAACAAAATATATAAGTCAATATTTATTTATATACACTGTATCAGCTATTTAAACAAAATATACAAAGTCATACTTACTATCCAACCTTGCCTCACTTATTTTCTTGACTGATTCATATATTAAATATGTACTGCAGACTCAGCCATAGTGGAAAATTAAATGCCCTTCGGGAAGATTATAATGCGGCTTCGGTCATTATAGCCCCCTGTCGGTAACAATAGTCCCTCGGGTCAGTAATTTTCCACTAAAGCCCTCTCCAGTCCATATATATATATATATATATATATATATATATATATATATATATATATATATATATATATATATACACATTTTAGGAACAAGAAGCATTACTAAATGTGTAAGAACACACTGTAAACAATACGGTATCGTGCTTAGACACTGCGGGGGTATACTTGTTCTCCACATCCCAAGTTAATACTTCTTTGTGAGGAGCTATTCCACTAAGCCCCTGACAACTACTGCATATCTGTTGTGCTAAGCCTGTTTTAAGCAATTCGAAATCTGTCATGTCAGACAAGGCTAAAGTCTTACTTAAACACTGTATACTAGGTACAGTTTACTAATCATATTCAACCTGCTATATTACTGGTAGTAATCTAGAAAAATATAGGCAGGTTTCTGTTTCTGTAATGTAATAATTCAAACTATTACATGACCAGTTAGAAGGTGAGAAGAACCTTTAGGGAACCACAAACATGTTAACTAGAAACTGCAGAGCAAGGATCACATTCCTGCCACAGAAAGAACACTAAAATACGTCGTCTTTCAGGAATAAGTCGGATACTTTAAAATGTCAGTCTGCATTTAAATTTCTGGTACTTCCTTTTTAATAACGTTTGTTTTCCTGCTTTAAAATCTCTTGACTGAGTGTGTTTTATCTTTTTTTCTGTTTAAATAACTAATTAAAATGCATGCAAGCTAGCTTTAGAACTTGGATTAGAGTTTGCAGGTCTGTCCATTAATTACGCTTATTTTTTTTAATAACTGAATCAAAAGAAAATAAATAGAAAACTGTCCTTTATCATTAGCATTGTAAGCATTTGGATGAGATGAAGCTCAAGCTCCTAAGCAAACAAAAATGCAAAAGATGGGTGTGATTGAACTGATGAAAGACCACTATAAGTCAGTTACTCGTGATTTTGATGTCTTCTCTCATTATGTGGGTAACAAAACATAATCTTTAGCATACCAGCATGGATTCCCATCATATAATGAACATGTGCATTCTATTATTTACAAGAAGCAATACAGGAAGATACCCTGTATCGCATTTCTGATGGAAAAAAAAAACAACCTCTTTCTTCCCTGTGCTGAAGTGGGTAACCTAAATCTGAGCTGAGTGGTTATTGGAATATCGCAGGAAACAAAGGCAGGATTCCCTTTATTGATCTGAAGTGGCTGTATCTTTCATTAAGTGCAGAAAAAGACCTCTGTCACAAGGTCACCTTAAGCCTTTTATGAGTCTAGCACCACACGCAATAATACTGAAGCAATCATTTCATTTTACACCGATCAAAAAGTTCTGTCTCTTGGCTCTAAGTAAGTCTCTGCAGGAAAACTGCTAAATGCAAAATCCTACGAGGAGCATCAGCATAGGAAAACAAAGACTGTAATTTGATTTGAATAAGAAGATGGATGGCACATAATGATACTTAATTCAACTTAAAAGCGTTAAATCGTATTACATCTCAAGACAGGTTAACATGAAGCTAGTCTGCTATTCCTCAAGATAGTGAGCCCTGTATATGTAATGTGTAAAGTGAATGACTATTTACTTTAACACACTTTAGACTTTAAAGGAGCAGTAACATCATTTTGTTGCTCTTTCATTTGTTGTGTTTTAGCTGTTTTAAATGTGTGTGTTTTTTTAGTTCTGTACTGCATTGTAAATAATGCTTGCAACAAAGAAATCATTAAAGCTGTCTGTTCCTGATTTTAATTAAATATTATGGCACTGCCATGTCTGTACTTTAGTTTGGCTATGATGGCACCATACTTTTGATTTAATCCAGCCTCAATGATCAATTGCAGATAAGTTTCAAAAAAGGTACAGGCTATAGAGGCTTTATCACTTAATATTAAACTAATGTAAACAAATGCCCATTATTTAACCTTGACTGTTTCTTAAATATAAAACTCAATCTTAAAAACATTATAACAAGTTAAAAACATATACACATTTGTTGAAGGTGTAGATTAATTTCATTACTAGGAAAGATTGTTACCTGTCCTTATGGGACTCACAATGGTACGATACAAATAAATATGACAGACATGTTTATTATCATCAGAGCCATAAATGATAATGAAGTACACATTCAAATAAAATATATCATGGATCGTCTTTTTGTTGTAGCACCTTATAAATTACCTAGAAATATGTGCAAATAAGAATGTGTCCACATTTTTAAACAAGAATATACTTTTAAGACTATACCTTTAAGATTTGAACCTTACAAAAAAAAAAAAACTTTCTTCCGTCACCAAACACTTTCCCGTTTCCCTAAAACCCTTCAAGCCATGAAACTGGCAGTATAATCTTTCTGACTCATCTGCATACCATACAAGCTTCTGAACAATATCCTGTGCATTCTCCTCTAGGTGGAGACAGTCTACCTCATGCATGGCACAATTTGGTCTGTGTTAATACTTGGTACCAGTGCACAGACATTGTTCTTTTAGTAAGAGCTAGTTTACTTGAACAAAAGTTATTGTATTTCTTGCTCTTATTGTATTACTTGTATTGTAACGCTTGAAATGTTTTTGCTTACGATTGTAAGTCGCCCTGGATAAGGGCGTCTGCTAAGAAATAAATAATAATAATAATAATAATAATAATCACCACCTCGGAGCACATGACACCAGTTGGAATGAGCCACAGGGCTTCTAACCTGTTTTGCTTCTTCTACAGTTCTCGTTTGTTTAACCTGTTTTGCCTCTTCCACGGATCTCGTTTGTTTAACCTGTTTTGCAGAACTCGGAGACAAAGACAGGGAATATGTAACCCTCTTTATGGGTTTAGAAATGATTTAACCAGCATAACTGAAATACGACTCTCCGATTAAGTGGGGTTCTGCTGCCTCTATTGCATGTATCAAGCAGGCTGGGCTGAGGTACAGGGAGGTCAATCGACTCTCTGAAGTTCACACAGTCAGGCAGGGCAGTAATTCACTCGAGGGGCTCGGCTCACATCATCTATAAAGGTCAATAGCACCCTGAGAGTGAGTCACAGCCTTGAATCGCGGGTATGCGCTCCCTCCAATCCATTATTTTATATTGCGCTTTTAGAAATGGAGGAACTCGTGTATGATTTCATAAAATTGTGAAAAAAAAGGTGCATTAGTTTTAATCTAGGAGGCATTATTGAATTTATCTCCCTGTCTTAATCAATTGGTATAGGTAACATCCACCAGCTCAAATCAACTTGGCATAAGTAGGTATGTATTAGTTATTTGTTCATTTACTTATTTATTTAATCATATTACAGTATCACTTTCTCAGTGCCATACTGCTATACACACAGAAAAGGCTATTTTACAGGGATGATTTTTTAAAATTACATTTTGATCGATAAAATGTTGGAAATCATTCTCAGTTAGCTCGCGCTGCCATTTTCTATCAGCATTTCAATGAACTCTCCCGTGGCCGTATCACTAAATTGACTATTTTGTCAGATGTGGGAGTCTGGCTCTCTGGTGGGTGATATATCAGCAGTATATTTTCAGAAATAAAAAGCGGACTCTGTGCTGCAGAGTGACTTCATTGAATTAGTACTACTCTTTGGGTGTGCAGATGCAGAGGCATGGGTCGTTCTGGCCGTGAACCTACTGAGAAGGAAAAAAAAAACCTGCCGCGTTATTTTTGGTTAAAAATCTGTTTTTATTCTGTTGTAAATTCTAAGCATGTAGAAAACACAGCAGACTGTCTGTCACAGATGCTCTGTTATATTTGTGTGACAGTCTCACATTTGTCTGTTCTAGCACCAGTGATACTGTGTTTACTGGTGTTGTAGTTATCCATGTAGTTACATTGTATTGAAACAACACCCACACTTTACTGAGCACCTAGAATAACAGCACTTGATTTGTTTGGCAAATAAAAAGGTAGTTTAAGAGTTTGTGTGATCATTGTGTATGACAAAAAATGCTTTTAATTGGGCTTTAAGACTGTCCAAACACACAATGGAGTACAATGCTACACAAACTAGGCTACATTCTTTAAAGGAATGTCGTTTCTCTTGTTTTTTCAAACTCAACGGGGTCTATTCATAAAGGGTTAACGCCTGTCGAAATGAGAGTACGTGATCGGATTTCATGGCAGTTGCTATTCATAAGAGATCATTCAGATGCGTCGTTAAGCCCCAGCGATTTTCGTCTATGAAGGCATGTTTTTAACGAATTGAGAGAAAGGTTAACGATTACCTCATTAGCATAAAGTTTTCATCGGTCCTGAGCATCAACCTGCTATTCATAAGAGTGAACGACAGCAAAATGCTGTTGATATCTAGGAGTTGTTGAACGCTTTCTGCAGTCAAGTCTAAACTAACGACTGCCTCGGCAGATTATTTTTTAAAAGCATATTGTATTACTACACTTGCTCAGTTACACAGTTTGACATACCCGTGATTAACACTACCTATATTGAAAAAAAATATAACAAAAATCTGTAGCTTTATATATAGAAAAATGTTTAATATAAATATATATTCACACAAGAACACATTCTCTGGCATAATCATTTTGAAACAGCGCTGTGAAGCGGAGAGCAGGTGAGAGTTGGAGAATAGACAGTTATTTTATTATTATTATTTCTTTGCCGTGATCCACGGCTGACACTTTTCTTTTTATTTCTTTTACCTGTGTTCACAATAAACAGTTTGGATGAATACCGCCTGTGTGAACCTGTTTATTTTCATGGAGCGTTACAATATACAGTATACCAGTGCTGCTGATGCAGTCGGTGGGAAATTTGTGCTTGCTTGGCATTGCAAAAAACACTGATCAAGCCTCAGTGCGAGCCTCAGTGCGAGCCTCAGTGCGAGCCCCAGTGCGAGCCCCAGTGCGAGCCTCAGTGCGAGCCTCAGTGCGAGCCTCGATCAGTGTTCGAACGGAATTTGTTTTTTTTCGTGCACCAGAAAACAATGCATTTTGTGTACAGTGTGAAATACGGTGTGCAACTTTCACTGATTCAAAACATACACGCCCTGATCAATAATAATAATAATAATAATAATAATAATAATAATAATAATAATAATAATAATAGTTGAGTTAATTTGTAAGATTAACGTTTAAAGTTTTCCAAAAGTTTTCAAAATTCCCAACTATTATTATTATTATTATTATTATTATTATTATTATTATTATTATTATTATTAGAATTACAGTATTATTCAAATGTCCTCCTACATTGCTTTTGTTTATTTATTTTTTGTTTTTTTTGGTCCTGCAGTTAATAATGGAAATCTTATGTTTGTGTATGGAAATGTCTTTACCAGCGTTGCCAAACAAAACAAAAATACAAAGTATTTATTTAAAAAAAAAAATACTTTTTTTCCCTAAATTCTGACATATCCAGAATTTTTGGCAGACGTGATAGGGGCATCGGAATCAGGTTTTGCAAACTGCCCGTGACTGGCAGCTGCAGACTCGGGTTTCGGTAGTAGGCTACTGTCCATTTTTGTTTTTGCAACAGCTACCGACGCCACCCAGGGAACATTAATAATGCTGATGATGTCATCAGAAAGAAGCAGATTTTCATTCTTGAACGACTGTATACCCATTCATAAAGTGCTTTGCGACAGTCGCCTGTATTCTCAGATCATTTTATGAATAGCAATATGAACGACTTTCGTTAGTTTTAAACAAAATTTGTTTTATTACTGCAGCCGGCAAGTACTTTTATGAATAGGGCCCAAAATGCCTGTACTGCCCTAATCATTATAGAACATCATATTATTTATTATTGTGTTATTTATTATTGGAATGTCTTTGAACAAGAAACCCATATCTACATGTCTAATATATATTAAATCGCGCTGTCATCACTCTCCAATCTGAGCTCTGTATTCCCACGTGAGAGGACTTTCATTTCTCTGAGCAGGTGCTTCTGACTCTGTACAAAACCACACAGGTCTCATTCTTTTAAAAGAAGAATACTATAACAATATTTACTATGTGCAGGAAGAAAGGAAACTGTTAATTAAATCTGCAAATACTGCTTGTCATTACCATACCCACTAACATTTCCCATGACGATTAGTAAGTAGCATTTTCCATTGTTTTACATTGCCAAATCAGAAATACTGCTGTGTTATTATTTTTGTTTTATATATTACTGTACAATGAATGCTTTGGTGCTGAAACATTGCTTGCAGAAATTGCTTAGGGGCCGTGCAAAATGATCAGCATTTTCTGAAAGCGTACAAAAAAGTGTGCGCTGGGAGGGAGAGGTCGCAGTGCAGTGTGTGCTTATTGATAAAAAAAAAAAGAAAATGATGACATTTTTATGTAGCTTGAAATATTCACATGCCTTACTGCAAAAGAACTGTAGCCACCAGAGATGTCATTTTTGTCACAGTTCCTGATATTTGACTTTTGGTTGAGGAAAGGATCCTCTAATGTTAACACGTTTCCTTTGCAGCTCAAGAGAAAGCACAAAAGGCACTGAAGTGACAGCAAGCTCTGCTTATTTTTCTCATACGTTGAAAACTTTGTTTGAATGACAAATGGTACATAAATGTTTTCATTTGTTAGCGTATTTCCCCAGTTTGCAAATACGTGCACAAATATAATACATACAATAATAATATGTCTAAAACCTGTTTCTCATACAATACATCGTACTAAGCATAAAAGCTTCTTTTAAAGGAAAAAAATATATAAATACATCAAGTCTTAAAAAAAGAGTATGCTATGTACTTTTGCTGTAATTCACGATAATTTTGGACGACCCCTTAACATTTTACAGTAGTTTAAGGCCACGTCTTTTCATTTTTATTTGCAACACAATGATTTATCATCACTGCATGTTGAATGACTATTCTGCTGGTGGCACTGGTCTTCTCTATAGGCAAAATTATGGGATAAAGTACCCATGTCTGATTTGCAATAGCAATTTGTTTCCTGCTAGGATTTACCTGCCCCCAAAGACATGCAGCCTGCTATAAAGACATGCTGATCCACTGAGTTATACCTACCTGGGGATCAGACCGCTACTATCCCAGCCCATAAGTAATTTGGTCACTTTAAGCTCACATTATCCAAGTGTTGACAACCTATTCCTGTTGGCTATTTCACACAGCTTTGAATATTTAATAAGAAACTCATTTCTTCATTGTGAATCATACTGTGTTGGTCCTTACTGTGTAAAGAAATCCTTGGTGACAGCAGGCAGGGTAAATAGATTACCTGGATTGCTTTAGGAGCATTGTTTGTGAAACAAAAGGTATTACGTTTCAAGTGGTCCTCAGATGAGCAACAAGCTATTCTTAAAGCAGTATTTGTAAATCCTCAAGAGGAGCCAGCTATTTGAACCCCTGCAGATGTAATGCATTTTTTAGTGTTTGCCATAGATGTTGTATTATTATTATTATTATTATTATTTGCACTTGGAAAGACTTCCGCTAGTGGCATTTCCTTGTTGCATCTTTTGTTCTTCACAGTATACCTGCTGAATAGTTACAACCTGGGCATGTGTGCTAATGTTTGTATTTAACACAAGGCGTTGACTTGCTATCACAGCTGTACTGTGTTCTTCCTGTGATGTTACCGCTGTATGTGCAAAATGCCTTTCAGATTTAAATATAAGCTGCCATTAGCTGTTTTGTATCTTTTTGCTGCTTAGGCATGTCTCCCTGAAGACAAACACTGCAAGTAAAAACAGAGTGTGCTGCTTAATATGGAAGCTGTTTCCCCCTATAAAGAACAAATCCCATTGTTTTTTGCCAAAGAATAACATATATCCACTTTCTGATGTGTGTTGTTGAATGTAATTTTTCCTCAAAATATGTACCAATAACAGAGCCACTTTGGGTTTGTTCCTTGTGAAAAATCAGTCATTTGTAGACTGTGTTAAGGAATCACGTGTCAGCACAGTGTCTTAATCTGACAGACCTGCTATCTTGACCATTGCATTGTATCTGCAACAGGGAGATGGATCTTTTATGTAAGTACTACTTAGAATATATTTACTGATCACTGAGCATATAGAGAATGATAGAGAAATTAGGGGGGAAGGGGGAGAGGTGCAGGGTTATGAATTGTAGTTTGACTGCAGTCTTAAATTACCATTAACCTATGTTAGCCACGCAATACACTTTTTCACAGCATTTTAAATAATATAGTTTGAGATGCTGACTTTGAAGTGGCAGCGGGTATACAATCACGTTTTCTTTTCACAGTTCTAAAGTATCACTATGTTTCACACATTGATCTGTTTAGTGCATTGAAATGAAGTATAGAGTGCAATAAACAGCACATTTTCAGCATGAACATAAATACGTTAAATATCTGTAGCTGGCAAAGAAAACATTCTAGTCTTTTTTTTTTTTTTAATAGTGCTGCACTTGTTTTTATACCAGCTACTTTCTTGTGTGGCCTATCAAAGAATCTTCTGTCACTTTCAGTGCCTGTAGGTTCTAGACCTAAACAGCTTAGCTAAATGTTCTGTGCGGTTCTATGATGCTCTCCGTGAGACATCATGGAAATAAATAAGGGCCGTGAGTCCTACAACATTCCCTGTAAAAATGTAAATGGAATGAATGTAAAGGCTATAGGTTGTTGGAGTGACATCCTGTTTGGATAATTGCAGAGCATATTAGTGTTGCGTAAAACTCAGCTTGTGTGAACATCCAGTGCAGTAGTAAGAGACTTACCTGAAAGGAGCAGTACAGTACATTAGCTGCCCGTGATGGATTTCCCTGAATGAATGGGTGTGGGGTAGACACGCCTGCAGCTGGACATTTGCTTTGTGCTTGGATATAAACCATAGCCTGTTAAGAGTTCGGTTGGTTGAATCAGTTATATAAAGGTTACACCTGGAACGCCCCAGCAAACAGGCAGAATGCCAGTGAGTCTGTCTGTGATAGAGAGATGCATTCTTATATGCTATACGCTCTGACTTGCACACTGTATTCTCTGCTTTTATTTATTTATTTATTTTTTGCATTTATTTTTTTCCTGTCAAATTTCAGTTGAGACATTAAATATTCATTAATAAACCCAAAACCTAACATGAATTCAGCATTAACAAAGGGAATGTAGTCAATATGAATAACAACTACTTGTCCAGATCTGTGGGTTTACTTCTTTATTTATTTAAGAAGTTCTTACTGGTAAAATGTCAAATTCAGGACTGTATTTAAGAGTTTCTGGTGTAATATGTTGCTGTGCTTCTCTCCATATATTCAATTCCTAGTAAACTGAAAGCAGCTGTCTTTACTATGTTGTTCTATTGCACTGTATAGACACCTTCAGGTAAATCAGCAAGCATATTTAGGCAGAAGGAAATGAGATTTGAGGTGGGGGTTTTGTCAGTTTTCAACACTGCAGTCTCTCCATTCCACCACCTACAGTTGCACAATTATCAATGTGTTTTATTTTTAAAAGAGGACCATGTAATTGTAGCATGTACTGCAAGGCCTGTTACAACCCTTTGTCCTGTCTTGATAATTAACCACTGGCACTGACTAGAATGCAATTATTTCCTTATTGTCTCCTTCCTGTGAAATGCTTCACAAATATCTCTAGTACATAAGTGTCTTTTTTTCAAACTAATTTGGAATGAAAAGGAATAGAAGCCCAAGCATGACAAAAGATTGGTAGAGCAAATCGAAGAAATCTCACACATGTATGGACACATACGCAGACCCAGTTTTGAAGTGACATGCAGCTGGACCCCTTATACTATTTACATGCATGCAAGATTTTGTTTTAATAGGGTTTTTGTGGCTCAGTGAAGTGGCTCAGTATAGTCCATATGTCTTTTTTATACAAGCTTTTACATTTTGAATTTTTTTTACATGTGTATATATATAAACGGGGGAGGGGGTTGGGGGCGCGCGGGACACATAACAAGACACTTCTGACTGAAATACAAAATAAAATAACTCCCTCTCTATAATGCACATATAGTGAAGAAAAAATTTAACTTTCTGTGAATTAACCATGCATAAAGCACCATGTAATCAACGCTATATTTTTTCCAAAAAAAACCAAAAAAAAAACATTCCCACTCGTGGATCATTTTAAGTAGCAGTTTTATACTTCAGTAATCCATTCTTGTTTTGTTTCTGGTCCCGAATGTGTGTGTGTGTGAGGAGGGGAGGGGGTAGCTACGTATTACATTTGTTAACATGTACTCAATTTTATTATCATTAATTGTGTTCCTTTAACTTTATAGTCATTTAAGTAGCTTCATATGTAATGAAACTATTTGGTCATCTGTATAACCAAAAAAAAAGTTAATACAAAACTTGTACATATCAGCACGAAGCAAAATGATCAACTGAGCAGTGAGTGTAACATGTAAACAGTAAGACTAGATATTATGAGTTCTTACCAAGTGGAACTTTGCAGGAGCCTAGTACATTTTTCAAGCTTTACTGGAGATGGGAATTTAATTTTCAAACCAGCAAGTGATCTTGCTGTTCGAGCACAGATGTTAAATTAGGATAGTGGATCAGAACTATTTTAGAGCAGTTGTCATGTTCACGTTTGTTAAGCAAATTGGCTTGTCCTGTAAGATTTTAGGTGCATGGCCAGCAAACAGAAAATGTGTTCAGATAATTCAGTGCTGTCTGGTGCCAAGAGAGATCCTCCATTGTCCCGAGATTGTGTTATGGGGGAAATGTGATTAGACAGGTGTTTTTTCTGCTTCAGTACGATCAAATTACTAAACTATTTCTATGCCAGGGAGCCAGATGTACACAGGGTAACCTTATAATCCTGTTTCACAGCTTTTCCAAACACTGCAGAGCTCGATAAATATGAACCCGATTATATTGGCAGGATAACTCCATTACTAGGATTCAGATCCGCCTTATTGACAAGGCTCTGCTGTTAATATGACCCAGCATATTAAATTGAGAGGAAAACTCGGGCGATAGAATCCATCTGCACTCTAATTGACAGGGAAGCCCTTTCAATAGATTCTTAATGTGCTTTTTATTGACAGTGTGGCTCATGCTAAGTACATATTTTAGGATGATGTAAATATTGGATGCTGCACTGCTGTCCTGTACCAGTGCCACTACTGCCCCCTGAGTTTTACAGTGCCAGCCAGTGAATGGATAGAAGCTGGATGTAGGAAAGCAAGATCTTTTTATCATCAGCACTAAAAGTGTAATCATGCGGGATGGATAGTATGTTATTTTAAATCTACTGATCTTTTTTGTTTGTTTGTTTGATGAATATAGGCCATATTGAATACGTAAGATAATGAGCATTGGGAATTCAGTGTTGTTTATTTGCTGTGTGCTTTTTATTTTACGTGCTTTATTATCTGGCTATGCTTTTAAGATTATTATTATTATTATTTGTTTATTTAGCAGATGCCTTTATCCAATGCGACTTACGGAGACTCGGGTGTGTGAACTATGCATCAGCTGCAGAGTCACTTACAATTACGTCTCACCCGAAAGACAGAGCACAAGGAGGTTAAGTGACTTGCTCAGGGTCACACAATGAGTCAGTGGCTGAGCCGGGATTTGAACCGGGGACCTTCTGGTTACAAGCCCTTTTCTTTAACCACTGGACCACACAGCCTCCTATAGATGTCACAGTGCCATTTGGGTAAAGCTAATGTATTGCAAGCTGCACGCATATTGGTGTCAGTCTTGGGTTTGCAAAACAGATGTGAGTGCCACCAAAGTTCAAAGAAAATGAAGGCAAGTGATTTCCGTTGCTTCATAATTGTGCGTTATGCAAATGTTCCCATCTTTTTTATTATTCTCATCTTCATAAAACAGCATCACAGGATTGCAGTGTATTTTTGTGTTACATATTCTGTTTTGTTATTGTTTAAATTGTATCATGTTACAGGCTGTTGTAGGCTTTAACCTGAAAAGCCTTTTTAGAGACTCATTTCTTTTGAAATTTTGAGACTAGAGGACTGGATAAAAGGTACAAACAAGATAAAAGAATACAAAAAATACAACTATGTTCATGAAACCACGAGGACACCTTTTCTATGAATGGATACTCTGCTATTATGAATGTCTCTTATATAACTCCAAACACTGAATCATTGAAAGATATACTGCAGAAAGAAAAATGCACTTTTTTACTTGGACAAATGTTTTAATAAAAAGCCTGTGTTTGTTTTGTAATGAGAGTCCATATCAGAGTTTCCATCACAGTTTTCTTACAATCCCACTTGCAGTGTGTCAGTCCTTGTCACAGATACAGTAACTCCCTTTCTAAATTCACTAGCCCTTAGCTGAAAGTATTTAGTAAGTACCTCTTCAAGCTCTGCAATATCAGGCTGCAAAACTTTTACTGAAAATACATCCAACAAGGTAACAACTGTTGTAAATTTAAAGCATTTAGAAAGGAAAACTGCTTTGCAGAATTGAACTGCTGCAAGGTTTTAGTTTTATAAACTCATTATTGCTGTGATGCTAATTTTGTAATTGCAGTAAGTCAAGCTCATTGTGTTTGTTGCCAGCTCACTGCCTGTGCAGGTTTCTCCGGTGCTGTACCAGAAACTTGTGTTTAACAACAGCAGATAATTGAATATGTATAGACTTGTTATAGTAGCATTGAAAAACAATTAGGTATTGTTAATATTGTTTTCAATTCAAAATGTAGATGAAGTGCCTGGTATCTGTTGTTGAAGATATATAATATTCAAAAACCACAATATTTTTGCAAGACTAAGTTAGTTATTACTGAAATGGAATTTATGTAAAACCAAGAAGCACTCAGGTAAAATGGTAGCATTATCCTCATAGGACTCTTTAATGCTAAAACTTCACTGCCAATTGTTGGAAGAGAAATTTAGTGTAATTGAATTCAAGTGGTAGACAGATATCATGCAATGTTCATATTAAATTAACTTTAATTCCATGAAACCAGTTGATTGCATAATTTAATTATGTATTTTCTTTCTGTAGTTTCTTCTGAGATTTAAAATGGGTTGAAAAATGAGCTGCAGTTGCTTTTTGTTTTAACGTAACAATGCAATAGTTTATTATCAATAAATCACCCCACAAAGGTAGTAATCGCTTAATCGAAAGTAAAATACAGTAGTATCAAGCAATTTTAAATACCTTCTTAGCTCTTGCACAGGATCAGATTGGGGGGGGGGGGGCGGGCTATTTAGGGATACTGGAAATCATGCAGAGTCTGTCCAGCTGTCTAATCGAGTCAGTATACTGTACATGTTGTACAGTATTAATAAAGTGTTTGAAGATTTTCCATTGATCCTCCTCAGTATCTATATCCATTTAAATAGATGTTGCAGGCATCCCAAGTGGCAATCCCTAGTGAAAGCACCGCCCTTTTTGGTACAGTGGGTGTCATGTAAACGTGGTTCAAACCAAGCTGTCATTCTTGGTTGGGGATCCACAGCAAGGGCATTGTCCTTTGCTCTCCCTGGGGCTAGTTCACCTCATTGAGCGTCAGCAACCACTGCTGCTCGGGCTCCTGAAGAGTCCAGGGAAAATGTCTGGGGTTGGGCCCATGCCTGCATGGTTCACTAGCACAGTATCACCCATAACTTAGGTTTGCCAGTGAAATGAGAGAATTGGCTTGATCGCAAGAACGAAGGTTGGCCTTTCATCTTCTGTCCTGATCAGTCAATGGGTTCCAGCTGTGAGGAAGCATTCATAAACTCATAGGTTTTTAATGGAGCTTAGAATTATAAACTAGACCCAGAACAAGACTGTGTATGAGCCACAGTAAACATCACTTCATTTGAGGGATAAAGCATAGTGTGCATTTAAACAGTTACTCTACATTCAATGAAAAGACTTGTGGGAAGTTGGATCCTAACCAGTCTGTTTTGGTTCCATAGTGTAACAATGTCTAAATTAGTATTCATAGATGATGCATGTAATGATTAAAATGGTTATTATAATAATTGAGGTTATTTATTATTTCCTCCTGAAGACTTTGTTTTCATATAATTTTGAATGACGAATCATTAATCATTTGATCTGTCTAGTTAAAAATAGGAGGTTGCCCTTTTCAAGAGGGTCTGCTGTTTATGATGACCGTTCATTTGAAACCTGGAATTACAGAATTGTTTGGAAGGCAAAATTGACGTGTCCTGTGTTGTGTAATTAAAATATACAAATCTAAAGATGAAAGACAACTTTGCATTATTAATCATTTTTCCACCAGGAAATCTTGTTGCACGGCAGGAGGCGTTTCTGTGTAGCACAATACGTAAATTTTCTCCTTTCTCCTTCACAGACAGACAATTTTCCCGCAGAGCCCAATTACATGGGCAGCAGGCAGCAGTTTGTTCAAAGGTAAGGGCTGTTAAATAACTTGCTCAGCCATCGCATTTGCATTCCTGTCAGAATTGCTCCTTCAGACTATATTACTCAAATTAGAGTCAGTAAAAGAGACACTTTGGTTCTCCTCTCTATTTTTAGCAGCTCCACATTCAAGGACCCTGAACGTGCAAGCCTTAGAGACAGCGGTCATGGGGACAGTGACCAGGCTGACAGTGACCAGGACACCAATAAAGGCTCCTGCTGTGACATGTCAGCCAAGGAGGCCCTCAAGATGAAATCAACTGCCGTTAAACCCCAGCCTCTCCAGCAAGGTGAGTTTAAGCTCTGGCATCTTCAAGACAAAACTAGACCCTAGACACTCTCTCTCTCTCTCTCTCTCTCTCTCTCTCTCTCTCTCTCTCTCTCTCTCTCTCTCTCTCTCTCTCTCTCTCTCTCTCTCTCTCTCGTGGAGGATTGTGGGAAGGGCATGCAGTGAGGTGGAAGGAACGCCGGTGCGGTAGGACCGGGAAATTTAAAACTTTATTTATTTATTTATTTATTTATTTATTTTTGATAGTTACTTAGTTGTTCTTTTTGGGTGTTTGTTTGTTCGTAGGTTAGTGGTGTGTGTGTGTGTTTGTTTGTTTGTTTGTAGGGTGGTGGTGTGTGTTTGGAGATCCCGTAATGGGGTCTCATTCAGGAGGGCTGGGGGCTCTCACCCGCCGACACGGGGTCTGTTGCCTGCCTGACCCCGGGGTTTCGGTGGAGGAGTGTCTGCTGGCAGTAGGAGAGGTGGTGGGGTTTGAGAATATTATGTCAGCGTCAAGAATGAATAAAGCGCTGGTAATTTTTTTAGTGGAGGTGTCTCTGGTAAACAAGCTGGTAGAGGAAGGCTTTACAGTAAAAGAAGAATTTGTTCAGGTTTCCCCTCTAGTAACCCCGGTAACGAAAGTTATTATTTCTAATGTGCCTCCGTTTTTAAAAAATGAGCCATTAGAAAAGAATTTAGCTCATTTTGGTAAACTGGTGTCCCCGATTAAGGGAATCCCGCTGGGGTGCAAAAATAACAGTGTTAGGCACGTCATGTCGTTTAGAAGGCAGGCGTTTGTCTTACTAAATGATCCTAATCAAGTCATTGCTGTAGCCTGGAATTTTAATGTGGAAGGGATGAATTGTGTGGTGTTTGTCAGTTCTGAAATGATGAGGTGTTTTTACTGTGGAGAACAGGGACACCAGAGGAAAGCCTGCCCGAGAAAGGAGGCTAGAGCAGAAACAGGGCAGGATCAGGGTGATGCTGGCGGGGAGGAAGTCGGGGGTGTTGGGGGTGAGCGGGCGGAAGAGTTGGCTCCTGCACCGCAGCCGCAGAGCGAGCCCGTGCTGACCGAAGAGGCAGCGATCCAGAAGGAAACCGGAGCAGAACCACCAACACCACGGCCTCGCACAAAGAGACCCAGCCGTAGTCTGTCACTGACGGGTTCGGAGGATAATACAGCTACTACTGAGAATGGTGAAGAACCATTCAAGATAGTAGCTAAAAAGAAACGATTTCAACAGAAGGCTGCAGAGCTGCCGGATGGCAGAGCTCAGCCAGTGCAGAACTCCGAACCCGTGCAGACAAGGAGACTGCGGGCTCCAGACGGGGAGGCAGTCCCTCCCAATGCGGAGGAAGAGAACACAGCGGAGGGTGAGCCGGGCGCGGTGCAAGATTCTCCGCTGGCTGAATCTCAGCCGCCTGAAACAGTGATGGCTGAGGCAGAGACCGGTGTCGAGGAGTCGGGGGGGAGCTGCGGAGGAGCGGATTCTCGGGGGCGAGCGAGAGGACAGCACAGAAGAGATGGAGGAGGAGCTCTCTGACTCCTCGCTTATCTCAGACATCCATGACAGCCAACCCTTCAGTAAGAAAAAGTTATACACGCTTGAGCAGGTAAATGATTTTATGACAGAAACAAAAGGGAAAAGGGGAGTAGAAATAGAGTTTTTTCCCTGTTTTAAGGTTATTTCTCCACTCCGCTCACGTTATTACAAGGAAAGCAACAATAGAAGAATTTGATCAGTCAAAACGTTATAGATTAAAAAAAATTGTTCAGAAAATTAAGAAAGATCTTAACAGTGGTTCACAAACAATGAGTTCCAGAGAGCATCTTCTGCCAAAGTAAACTGGGCAAAATGTGACACCTTCCTGTCAGGCAGCTGGGATGAGAGCACTCCTCCTGTCCTGCCTGAGGGGCTGGAATGGAACAGAACAGGCATTAAAATGCTGGGGGTGCACCTCGGAACAGAGAACTACATGAAAAAGAACTGGGAGGGTTTGTTGGACAGGATGAGGGGGCGGCTGCAGAGGTGGAAGGGGCTGCTGGCCCAACTGTCCTTCAAGGGCCGGGTGCTTGTTATTAATAATCTGCTGGCCTCTAGCATGTGGCACAAGCTGCTATGCCTGGACCCACCCCAGGGCCTGGTGAAGGAGATCCAGAGAGTGCTGCTGGAGTTCTTTTGGAGCAGGAGACACAGTTTGAGGCCGGCAGTCCTCTACCTCCCTAGTGATGAGGGGGGGCAGGGGCTAGTCAGCATTTTCAGCAGGGTGGCAGCCTTCAGACTGCAGGCGGTTCAGAGACTCCTGTACACTGAGGAGGAGGCTCATTGGAAGAGGCTGGCCTGTTTCCTTCTCAATAGAGTTGGGGGGCTGGGGTTAAGAAAACACCTGTTTTAGTAAAGCAGGACTTCCTCCTTTTTACCAAAGTATTTTAAATGCTTGGCAGCTGGTGAGGGTGGAAAGGGATGTGGAGTCCTTGACAGGGCAGGACCTGTTTGAGGAGCCCCTATTTTTTAATCCTCTCTTTCCAGTTAAGTTCCTCCAGTCAATGACGCTCTGTGCCAGTTTTTTAAAAGCAGTTGTAACCAGGTTGGTCCACCTGTTAAATCTTGAGCTCTCCTGCTGGCTAACTGCCTCCCAGTTAACTGCACAGCTAGTCTGGCACTCAGAGAGGCTTGCAGAAAGTCTAATGGGTGAGTTGAGGGGCTGCCTCTCCTTGCAGCTCAAGGCAGTCCTGAGGGAGGAGCTGTCCAGAGGCACAGAGCAGAGACAGCATTCCTTATTTCCAGGGATGATTGTGTCACCAGCAGTAGGTGAGGAAGGAGAGGGGGGTGGAGAGAATGGAGGGACTTTGCTTAAATTGCAGAATGTGGAGGAAATTGTCTTTCACACAATGAATAGCAAACATATATGCAAATTGTGTGTTAAAGCCACAGAGTATAGTAGGCTAAGGGGTCTGGTAGACTCCAAGTGGAGAGCTTACTTGGCTGTAGAGGAGGGGCACAGGTCGGTGTGGAGGGTGCTGTACAAGCCGCCTCTCGCCAAGAGAATGGGGGACCTGCAGTGGAAGATTCTACACTGCATTGTGTCCACAGGCAGGTTTCTCCATAGAGTGGACCCCAGTATCAGTGAGCAGTGCGCTTTGTGCTCAGCAGAGGAAACTCTCTTTCATGCCTACAGTGAGTGTGAGAGGCTGCGGCCACTTTTTAATTTACTGCACGGAATCCTGAATAATTTAGGGGTTGTTTTTAGTAAGAGCTTTTTATTTTTGGGGTTCTGTACAGTTTTAAAATGAAAAACAGGTGTGTTCTTATTAATTTTTTAATTGGACAGGCAAAATTGGCTATTTTAAAGACAAGGAAAAATCAACTCTCTGGTTCTGGACTGACCAGTTTAGTGGTTCAGTTCAGAGTGCTCGTGGTCAGCCAGATAAGAGTAGAGTTTGAGTATTTTAAACTGGTCAGTAACCTGGAGGACTTCCAGGAGAGGTGGTGTGTGGGAGACGCCTTGTGTGCTGTGAGTGAGGAGGGGGAGCTCCAGTTTTTGTTCTAATTTTATTTAATTTTTTGTTTTACAGTGTTTTTATTTTGGCTTTAATCTGTTTTCAACAAGGAAAAAACACTGTTTTTATATTGATTTTTTATGATCCTTTTATTTTGTTTAAAATCTGTTTTTAAGGAGAAAATTATGTATTTTAGGATTTTTTTAATTCTGCTGAGGCAGTAGGAATCTTAACTTTTGTTGTGTTTTACCTTTATTTGAATTTTAATGGATTTTATTTGGAATATTTAAATAAAGGATCTTAAAAGTCTCTCCCTCTCCCTCTCTCTCTCTCTCTCTCTCTCTCTCTCTCTCTCTCTCTCTCTCTCTCTCTCTCTCTCTCTTTCTCTCTCTCTCTCATGCCAGCCACAGTAACAGTTTATCAAACTAGACAAGCCCATTATGATTTTATAAGCCAAACCACTTTAGCCCTTCCATTTAGTCCAAGCTGGGGACCTGTACTGAGGATGATTCCTTAAAAATTTAATAACAGAACATGGGAAAGGACTTATCATACACTTGGCAATGTAACATCTTCGGTTTGATTAAAAATGAATAATTATTTTAACTGCAGCTGTTAGACAAATTACATATGGCATGAGTAGAACAATAACTAGGCTGGTATGAATTTCATTTTAATTCTGTTTGAGTGCTGAGATGTTTCAGTACACATGTCATTTTGTCCCTTTTAAGGCTAAGAACTTACCTGGCGGTGTCCAATTGCTTTATGCCTCGTTACATGTTATTTCAATTATAATGTTTTCAAGTAGACCACAGTGTGTTCCCTGTCACAGTCGTTGTTACATCATCATCTAGTTTTAGCTTGAATGAGCCGGGCAATTGGTTTTATGTCATAATTTTAATTCATTTGGTTAATCAGCTACAACCCTAAAGTGAGAGATCTGATATTAGGAGCAACCTGACTGATTTGATTTAAAGACATGCTAAAAGCATTTATACAGATAAAAGGGGGTTTGAGCTGAGGATAGGGAGCCATAAGATCCTGTTTCCAAATCCCAGCTCAGCAACAGGCTTAATCCTTTTGTCTCAAGCCAACCAATTAGAAATATTGCAAAACTGTGCACACTATATGTGAGTATGTACATAGAGGTGTTTAAAAAAAAAACACAAAAAAAAAACACACACAGAAACCCCTGCAGTATGTAGTGCACAATTCTATGTGGCTTATGTTTGTTAAGCAAATGTCATCACACTGATTACCTGTTGAACAACAGTTCCAGACAAGGTGACAGTGATGGTAAACTCATACAGTGTGGTTGGCAGGGGCTTCCACAAGTTACACAAAGAACTGTCTCAAAAGTGATGATTCTGCGGGTTCCAGAGAAAAGAATTTACTCCAGATTCCCACCCCTAACCTAAAGTAATTTGAGGCAGTCATTGCTGGCTCACATCAGGTCATCACTGTCCCAGCTACCCTGGTAACCCTACATCCTATTGACAGTGTGACTGCACGTTAGTTACAACTTATGCATATTCAGAGCATGTTAAAAAGCAGGGTGTAATTAGGCCCCTGTTGTGCACAATCCTAGATGTGTTGCGGTCAGTATAATTCATTGAAAACATTAGTCTACTTTAAAAGCTAATTAGATTTAAGTAAGGGGGGCCGGAAATTAGTCTGCAATTCCCAGTCATTTGCAGTAATTTTTGTTTAACTTTACCACAGTTTTATGAGAATGGGTTTTACTACATTAAAGGTATTTAAAAATGGATTAATTCATCTTTTCCAAATTAGTTGCTCTATATTAATTAAGCAGACATATCAGAAGCTTTATATTAATTGGTGATTAATTGATACAAGGATTTGCCTCCAGCACAAACTAATCCTGAAACGCATTCATCAGCAGCTACACGCTTGAGTTCTTTCTCTCCTGTCATACAATGCCTGGGAGAAAGCAATAAAATATTGCTTTGTGAAAAAAAGTGCAGGGGAAATACATTTGATACTGTGTGAATGTTCAGGCTGACCTCAGCCAATTGGCCTTCATTTTGTGCATGGTAATCTGTCGAAAGAACTACTGTTTTCTTGACCTGCCGACCCTCCTCCAGATACATAGATTTCCTCTGGTTAAATAAAGTGCAACATGCTGGTCTAAAAAATGAACCGTTCTATACCGTGATTAGATTAATCTGCATATGTGACAAGTAAAAAATAAAAATAAAATCAAACTTCCCAGCCATCGGTTGTATATCTGTATGTATTTGTTTCATTATTCTTTTAATTACACATCTTTGTCTGACCAAATTAAAATTACTTAATTCTTAAGTAGCTTTGATGGAAAGTGCACATATTTCAGTATTTTGCATTTCTGGTGTTATGGAATTACAGTCCCATTGCCTTTGAAACTTTCTTTGAATGTCAAGCATAAAGAATTCATGTTTTTGTCATCTCCATCTTAAACTATTGTAAATCCTAAAACTGAGTTAATTAAAAAGGTTGTTTTCAAAGGATAAATATGTTAGCAGAGTTGAACTGTCTGTCTTTTAATATATGTTGCTATAGTAACCATTTATTTTGCTCCCTTACTGCAATTATTTTATATAGGTTTGGAAAAGCATGTCTCATGTAATGCACAAGGGATGGAAACATTTCTGAATATGTTCATTACTAAACTTTCAAATACTGGCCTGTATTCTCTTAATAATATTGCAAATATTATATAGCCAACGGCGATGAAGCGCATTGACGTATTATAAAACATCAATTACAAATATCGTCATTTAAAAAAAAATGTACATGAGGGTGAAGGTGAGAAAACGCAGTAGGGTGGCAGGTATCTAACAAGTGCCGGTAATTTAAATGTAACAGCGTGAAGCCCCTTCGAGGCACAGTGGAATTAAAGGGATGGTTTTAAAAAGCCACTTTGCGTGGACTCCCGAGTAGTGCATCCATTAAAGGCGCTCCGTGTGGAGTGCAGGATGCTCCCTATAGCCTGGAGATCACAGCTTCGAATCCAGGGCGGTTGCAGTGATAAACCGGGAAAAAAATTATAATTGAGCATTCCAAACTGGGGAGAAAACCAGGGTAAAAACCATTGGCAATGACTAAATTTAAAAAAGAAAAAAAGACACTTTGCAGAGATGTGGCAGTGGTGCACTGATAACACTGGGCTTGAATAGAAAAAGGAAAGGTGTTCATGTAAAAGCTTGTTAGAAAAATGAATATTCTGGTTTACTTAGACATCACTAGGATAAAACCACAAAAAGCCTTGTACATGCCTGTATATTGATTTCATAAAGTCTATATGTGACACAAACATTTTTGTCTACTTTGATGTTCAATGAAACAAATATAATACGACAAACCATTTTTATACCAAAGAAGGTCTTTAACATAGTATTGCTTTCCAATTTTTTTCTTCGTGCATGGTTTAATACAGACCATTCTACTAATACTAAACAGCAGGCTCTTTAATAATGTCAATACATTTATTATTGCTGTATATACGTACAAATCTTTTCTTTTTAAATAACTGTAAAACCATATTATGCAATATTGATAAAAATATGGAAGTCATTAACTGATATGCCAAAATACAGGCAAGCACAATTAATGACAGCACAAGAAGCAAGCCAGTGAAAAGAGATATAGCACGTCACTTTGTCTTTTCTTTTGGATGACATTTCAGCTGTATGCAACTGCTGCATTTCAGCTTTTTCGAAAACACAATGAAATATATTACAACAACATAAGATCGATTTACAGTCAGCAGAAATGGAAACGAATGGAGTGTGGAGAAATTGAAGGATTAACAAATGTTGTGCTTTTACCAATACATTTACTGGCAGGAATGTAACAAATCATTAGCTGAAATTTCCAAATGCTTTAAACAAATTTCATGATTTATGAAATTTATTGACAAATGCATTTCTGTGGTTAAATGTAATTGAATAATAACAAGCTTTATTTTGGAAAAATCAAGTTCTGCAATGAATCAGGGATATAAATAGACTTGACTATAGGGGCTTTGTTTATAAAAAGTGCCAAGAGAAACGCACTAGTTACACGTATTCGTCAAAGCAGGTTTTGTCAGGAAAATGGCGAAACTGCAAAAAGACAAACGATCGGATTTGAAGGGAATGTTAATTTGCAGACAAATAATCCTGCCTGAGTCACTGATAGAAACGTATCAATGCAACCTAGAAGGTAAAGGCTTAGATTGATTTCTTGAAAAAGCCTTCTATGTAGATAGATAAAGTACTAATGGCCGGACCTTATTGAAGTAAATTGAGATTAACACAAAAACTGCCCACACATCTTCTGTTTGATCACAGAATCACAGGAGTGTTTCTTTAGGGGATATAACCTTGTTTTATGACCCTTCTCTGTTGTAATTATATAACGCACATTAAGGTAATAAAGAGAGTCATTTGAGTGACTGATGAAGTTATTATGTGCTATAACGTATACAAGTATAATCAGTTTTTTTGGAACCCTTTCTCCCATGGTTGTTGAGGTTGCCAAGGGGCACTTCACACAGTATTGAAGACTATTAACAGGGTTAGTTTGAATGAGCCTGCTTTGCAGTGAAGTAGCTTTCGAAGAGGGTTGTGCAACTGCAAACAGCTACATCAGAGCCTTTATTATATTGCAGGTATTTGAGTGATGGAAAGTACTGGGCAGCCTTTCATTTAACATGCCCTTTTCTCAGATTTATAAAGGGCATTATGTATTGATGTTTATGTTGTTAT
Organism: Acipenser ruthenus; assembly: GCF_902713425.1. Lineage (NCBI taxonomy): Eukaryota > Metazoa > Chordata > Actinopteri > Acipenseriformes > Acipenseridae > Acipenser > Acipenser ruthenus. The sequence goes on along the minus strand of NC_081197.1, from coordinate 56,077,101 downwards.
TTGAATTTTTGAAGGCTCAGTGACAGACCTGAGGGTGGAAACTGATTTTTTTTTCTCTCATAGCGAGTGAAAAATAATTCTGTGCTGTAATGATTTTATTTTGTAAACTAAATTTCACATACCTAATAAAATGACCAAATATGCACAAAGCTTAACTCGGAGAATACATGACTTGTTCCTTGAAGCACAAACAGTAGATATCTACAGTAAGTGAACATTTGAAAAAGGGAATGTGTTTAATGACCTGTTAAAGCGTACCAATATTGTTTTACATGCTGGTGCAAAAGCACTATTAAGCATGCTGAGATGCCATCACAGATGCATTTATCATAGTGTTTAAACATAATGCTACTAATAATTGTGGTTTTAAGTATCTCATATTTTTCCATTATTTTACCTATCTTGTGTCTTTAGTGTAATTCAATGAATGATAAAAGATCTCTGCACAGAAGTCCTCTAGTGTGTGATAAACAAGTTTGTAACACACTGCTGCACATTTTCAGTGATTTTATCCATTCTAATGATTTTTGCACTTCTGTAATAATGGGGTTTAATCACTTTAGACATTCTCATTTAAGTTAAGCTCATATACTGTTTCTCATTGTAATGTACTGGGCAATAGATTTAAAAAAAAAAGCTGGCCTCATGTTTTTTAATTAGTTTCCCCTCAAAAAGCAGTTTCTGCATGTGAATTCATGGAAGTGAAGAGGAATATTTTATTTAAAATGTTGACCAGGAAAATCACATTGAAATGAAATGTCTCATTTACAAAATGGCATTTCTGTGCAACTTTCTTTTCTGACTTTCTGATTGTTGAATTGAAAGTAGTAATGTTATGTCTAAAAAAGAAACTGAAATAAAAGCACACAATTCATTTTGACTAGATTTCATTCAAATATATTCAGACTAGTAAGCATTTGTTATTGTGTGTGTGTTGCCGAATACAGTAACACTGATAAAGCAGACGGCTGTTTTTTGTTCAAGGAGTAACGCATTGCACTATAATGTATACTAACATAAAACGGTTCAATATTGCACGTAGCTCTTACGGAGCTTTATTGAAATCATACTTGTAACTGTAACTTCAAGGTTGTTGTAGATTTATTAAAAAATAACTGAAATCCATTGTGATGTGTTATATTTCATTTTTCAATCTTACTGAGCACTGTCTCAATAATGCACAGAGTAGATACACTTTTTATTAAGAGAAATATCTAATGAAATTGCCCATGCAACTTTCATTTTATTGTATTCAGTTTGATTTTATTTTCTAGCATATACAGTTTGGATATTGAGGTCTGATTTACCTTGAAAAATACTGGTATAAGTGAGTTATCACATGAAAAAGGAAACTATTTAAAATGGCAAATCATTTCAGTCATTCTAGTGCGTCACTGCATTGCTATAGTGGAGCAGCATCCACAGCCCTGAGTTGAACTACATGCTTCATTGTAATAGGTCTATTTTGCTTGAAGCCATTCTTCTCTCCAGCAGAAAAGTTACAGAACTAAGCAGCTAACCGTGGCTCCTTAAGCCTTTGAAAGTAGCATTATGATATCCATAGACGTCACAGTGCCAAACAAAGGTTTGTACAATAAAACTGATATTAAACGGTAGAGGGTTCAATAAAGAAGTGCGATTAATCTCAGGTCTTGAGAAAGTGAAACAATCAAAACCTGCCTGCAACCTGTTAAAAATGTCTTATTCTGTGTGATCTGAGTCATCTTTGCAACTATACTTCATGTTGAGGTATGCAGTACAGTATTTTGAAAAACTGCTAAAAAAAATGTAAAAAAAAAATACATCACAGCTATGATATGGATACATACGTGTGAGTAATTAAGTTTGTGTATCTATCCTCAAGGCAATACATCAGACATTTTAGTTTAACCTTTTACTTTAAGACATTGTTAAAGTGTCTAATTGTGCTGTGCTTCATTAGTTCATTAGTTAGCTGTGAAGAATACTGATTAGAGAAGGTGCTTGTGGCAATGTGCCCCGCCCCTGTGTGCATGTGTGTGTTATGTGTTGTATGTTGTGTGTGTAAATGTTGGTGTATAGTCATTGGTACACGGGATATAAACGGGTCTGTGTTTCACGTGTGATTTAAATTGTATATTTGTATTTAGGAACGGGATTGCACATCACTGCACGTGCATTTAAAGTATAGTATGTGAGCACGGGGTTGCACAGAATTAATTCACGTGCTGGGATTCAAGTGAATAATTAATTAGTAATTGAATTCCAGCACAACAGTATATATAGATGCACGTTTCTTTCACTCGGGGTTGTGTGTTCAGTGCGAAGGAACGGGAGAGAGTGAGGAGATAAAGTAAAAAGTAAGCGAATTGCTATGTGGTACGTGTTTGTTTAGTGTTCGTCCCTGTGTGTCAGTGTCTGTTCGTTTTGTTTATCTGTTTATTTTGGCGTAAGTGCCGTGTCCTGTTTTGTGTTCAAACCTTTTATTTTCTGTTCTGTCAATTAATTATTAAATGCTGAGCGCGATCACGCACTCAGCTTCACCAAAACCCCAAGTCTCTGTCGTTTTATTTCCTGGATCTGGTCTGACGCCACCCACTCCGGCTGTCTTTGTGACAGTGCTCCAGGAGTTCTTCAGTGTACAAGCATAGAGCAAAAATAACATATTTAATTTAATCAGGATACTTAATTGGTGGTCGTTTTAAATTTATAATACAGTCTATTGAGAATCTCACCAGCTTTTTTTTTTTTTTTTTTTTACGAAAATGTGTTTATCTCACAAGTTTCTGTATCTTGAGAGCCATATTTTTTATATTTCAAATATATAAGATGTTGTTTTACATGAAATCAGGACCAGCAATAATGATTCTATTGTGACAGCTTGGAATTATTTTCATTAAGCAACAATGGGTTACCCTTGTGTATAAAGAAAAGACACTTCAAGAAAACGGAAACTGAACAGAATCATTTTCAAAAGATAGAATTGTTTGTGTGTTCACATGCAGTACAGTGCCTTTGTAATCTAAAATGTAGTTTTTAAAAAACTATTTGATAAGCGTGCTATTTCCAGAGCTACCTACCCTGGTAAATATATATCGGGTTACTGTGTTAGATTAGATGATAAGATGTTACCATTTTACACCCTGTTAGCTTCAGTATTTTTTTTTTATAAAGTTACAGCCTGGTTCGCTTGCTGCCTTCCAATTTCGCAGACACACATGAATGCTCAACAACTAACTGTACACTCAAACAGTATGTAGCAGCACAAGAAAGTCTAACATCCCCATGAATTCTCTATGGAGTGCTTCAGAGCAGGGCTGACACGTTTACTCTACCAACAGGTCTAGTGTGAAGATGATTAATAACTACAGCATGCCTTTCCATTCCAGCGCCTCGGCCAGCAAGATTGTGTATTAGCCACTTTATTTATTCATCTGTAATTGACTTATAATAAACAAAAAAGTGCCAGGTAACCTGTGGATTTCCCTCCCTAAGAAGGGTAAGCTAACATGGTTCAGTGATTTAGTTTGAATTCTGCCCTTTCTCATGCATCGGTTGAAGAGCACAACACATCCATGCTGAAGCTCAAAAGGGGATTATTCTAAACTTTAGTTGATTTTCCATTCCACCCGTCTGTTGCACAGATAGATTGTCTTGCAAGGGAAAATATTCACATGCAAAAATATATGAAATTATAGTTTAGTCGGACAGGTTTTGGAAGACGCAGCCTGAGATTTCCTGTTGCCCCTAACAGCACTGTGCCAAGCTCAGCGATACCCCCTCTCTCACTCTCTTTGACTCACAAAAAACATTCTCCTTTATAGAAGTGAAGTCTTGCTGCGGTGGCCACCAGAGTTGTGTTCTTTTGAAGATACATAACATATTTACATGAGAATGAGATGCAGTGTGTTTTTCAAAGAACATTTCTGGAGTGTGGGAATAAGAAATGCGACACATGTTGCCAAAAGAAGGCATACTGCTTTCAATGTATGAAAATATATGCAAATATGAGAATAGGAATGAACTAAAGGATGTCAGCTCTTGCATTTTCCCTCCCCCAGCTTTTACCAACAATCTGAGCTACATTGACTACTGAAGGAAACCATAGATGGGAAGGCGGACAAAATCACTTCTATGTGACTTGATATTCAAAACAGGTCCTGCTTTATTTGACGGCAGATGCATGTTTTCTGACTTAGCACGCTGCAATATTGCAATCTGATGCCACAATTACACCTTTGTATAGAGATATGGCTCAGTGCTATGGAAGCAGAGTTGAGGCATAGGCTGATAAAAGGGAATCTTCCTGAGCAGGAATAATGATTTTGTTGCAAGAGGTACTTGAAATTCCAGGAAGCAGAAAGCTTTGGAACAAGACCATTTCAGTCTATTGTACTATAGCCTCCAACTTGTTACAGGGATGTAAAGGAAATTAAACACAGATAGCTTACATATACAGACGTGCTCAAATTTGTTGGTACCCCTCCACAAAAAATGAAGAATGCACAATTTTCTCTGAAATAACTTGAAACTGACAAAAGTAATTGGCATCCACCATTGTTTATTCCATATTTCATAGAAATCAGACTTTGCTTTTGATTTTTTATTCAACATAATATTGTAAATAATAAAACAAATGAAAATGGCATGGACAAAAATGATGGGACCGCTAACCTAATATTTTGTTGCACAACCTTTAGAGGCAATCACTGCAATCAAACGTTTTCTGTAGCTCTCAATGAGACTTCTGCACCTGTTAACAGGTAGTTTGGCCCACTCTTCCTGAGCAAACTGCTCCAGCTGTCTCAGGTTTGATGGGTGCCTTCTCCAGACTGCAAGTTTCAGCTCTTTCCATAGATGTTCGATAGGATTCAGATCAGGACTCATAGAAGGCCACTTCAGAATAGTCCAATGTTTTGTTCTTATCCATTCTTGGGTGCTTTTAGCTGTGTGTTTTGGGTCATTATCCTGTTGGAGGACCCATGACCTGCGACTGAGACAGAGCTTTCTGACACTGGGCAGTACGTTTCACTCCAGAATGCCTTGATAGTCTTGAGATTTCATTGTGCCCTGCACAGATTCAAGGCACCCTGTGCCAGGCGCAGCAAAGCAGCCCCAAAACATAACCAAGCCTCCTCCATGTTTCACTGTAGGTATGGTGTTCTTTTCTTTGAAAGCTTCATTTTTTCGTCTGTGAACATAGAGCTGATGTGACTTGCCAAAAAGCTCCAGTTTTGATTCATCTGTCCAAAGGACATTCTCCCAGAAGGATTGTGGCTTGTCAATATGCATTTTAGCAAATTCCAGTCTGGCTTTTTTATGTTTTTCTTTAAAAAATGGAGTCCTCCTGGGTCTTCTTCCATGGAGCCCACTTTCGCTCAAAAAGCGATGGATGGTGCGATCAGAAACTGACGTACCTTCACCTTGGAGTTCAGCTTGTGTCTCTTTGGCAGTTATCCTTGGTTCTTTTTCTACCATTCGCACTATCCTTCTGTTCAATCTGGGGTCGATTTTCCTCTTGCAGCCGCGCCCAGGGAGGTTGGCTACAGTTCCATGGACCTTAAACTTCTTAATAATATTTGCAACTGTTGTCACAGGAACATCAAGCTGCTTGGAGATGGTCTTGTAGGCTTTACCTTTACCATGCTTGTCTATTATTTTCTTTCTGATCTCCTCAGACAACTCTCTCCTTTGCTTTCTCTGGTCCATGTTCAGTGTGGTGCACACAATGGTACCAAACAGCACAGTGACTACTTTTCTCCATTTAAATAGGCTGAATTACTGATTACAAGATTGGAGACATGTGTGATACTAATTAAAGAAACGAATTAGTTTGAAATATCTCTATAATCCAATTATTTATTATCTTTTCTAAGGGGTACCAACAAATGTGTCCAGGCCATTTTAGAATATCTTTGTAGAATAAGCAATAATTCATCTCTTTTCACAGCTTCTTTGCTTTATTCTATGACATACCAAAGGCATGCAAGTATACATGATAAAATAGCTTTTAATTTCATCACTTTTCAGGAGGAATGAAGCATTATTTCAATGAGCTGTAAGGGTACCAACAAATTTGAGCACGTCTGTACATGTCTTAATAGAGCAGTCAGATTCAATGGCTTAAGGGTTGTGAAACTGTCAGAAAGTAACTCCAGCTTAATTAGAAAAAAAAGTACACCACAACATGCTTCAGATTTTCCATCTGTTTCCTAAGTGTGTCTTTTTAGAGGCAAATTAATTTGAAGCTAAAGGGAAAAGGCAAGCAGTTTCCTTAAAGAGCTCATCCTGGCTTTTATGCTGGATCTCTGTGCAATTACAGTTTCAGCAGTGGCCGTAGAAAAAAAAGGCAGCTGTGAATAAAGAGAAGTGTGAAAGAGAAAATCTGAAATGTTCACAAAAACCTTGTTTTCACAGGTTTTTTTTTTTTTTTTTTGCAAGGCTCATTACTGCATGATTAGTGCTGTCAGGTACTGCTACAAACTCATTTGAAGGCATGCAGGCATTAATAAAAAGTAGCAATTAATGAAGATCATAACACATGTGTGTATCATTTTTGTAAAACCTCCATGCTCCATAATGAAAGGCAGGAGGTTCTCACATTCTTCTCTTACTGCAGTGAGATGTATAGGTGCAAAAGTCTGATTTAGAGAACTTGGGGACATTCAAATATAATATGTTTCTTTCCTTACCTATTTACCTTCTATGCAATCTAAGCATTAAAACATCAGAATCATTCATTTAACAGCATGGATTTGAACTAGAGCATAACACTCAGAGATCTGTAGTCATGGAGGAGCATGATTTGGTCAAGAGGCTCATCTATTATTCAGAGTATTCAGCAGTTCCATAGACTGGCCATCTGTCCTGCTGAGGAACGTAATCCTACTAGATTAAAGAATAGAAAACACTACAGCAGTACCAAGCAGACCAGAACCTGAAATGAAACTTAGCCCTTAACACCACTGAGCAGCACAATGAAAGCTAAATGAATTTTATTTTATTAGTTAGGTCTAGAGTAGGCCATTGCAGCACTGTCAGCGAAGACGTTTACACAAAACTATTAATATGCAGTAGGATCTGCTGTATTCAGCCTTGACACCTCCATTGAGAATATACTATAAATACATTTATTCTGTACATTTAGAGGACAGATGTTTTGTCATTTTTTTAACACTCTGCCTAGCTGTAGGTCAGTTCTACATCTTATTATGGTTTTCAGTATTCCTTACTTTTACTCCCTGTCGATTACAGTTGTGCACCCTACTGAGGTACATTTGCCAACCTCACGACATTTGAGTATCTCAGAGATGTCAAATTAACAGTTGTAAACTTAGTGGCAGTTTCAAGGTGGCTTTGAAATTGGGTGTTTGGTGACTCCACAAGATCTCAATTTTCGTGACATCTTCATCTCTCACTTCAAAACAAAACACTGTTTCAAAAGAAAAGTCAGAGAATTTGCATTTGGTGTAAAAGTTTTTTTTGTTATTTTTAACAACACCTGAACAAATGTTCTTTAGTGGCATTTAAAATCAAAAATCATATTTCAAAGACAGACGTGACATTCCAGCTCTTTACTTTTATTACTCTTGCCTAATATTACTATTGCTATTTTAACAGTTTTTATGACAACACTGAATTGTCAAATTTCAACCAAGGCTCACATAAACACAATTACTGTGTCGCCATCAATGGTAGACTGGGTATTCATTACTGCCACTGTTAACTAGTTTAGTTTTCTTCATAGAACGCACTACTTTTGACAACTATATATTTAAAAACTACTGGTTTAACTTTGTGGTATGGGTATAAGAAGTTCAATGGACTCACACTTGTTTATGAAATTGTTTATGCACAGGCTTTAACTGAGTTTTAAAATCTGCTTAATTGCAGCAACTTCTACTTACTGTAGTGAATACTTGCCAACATTTGGAAACTGTTCAGCAGGATACTCGTCCCCTGGGTGGGGGGGTTGGGTTATACGCATAAAAACACACATACACCCACAGACCCCCCCCCCCCCTCAACTAAACACCACATAACCATCATGATAGTAAAAATAGACGTAATGCAGCAGCTGCAGGAAGAGTAGAACGTGTGATTTTCACTAACTCTCCAGTGTGTTAAACAAGCACTGTCTTTTTTTTTGTTGATTTGATAGATGCCATTTTTTGTTCACTGGACCCGACAGGCTGGGTTTATAATTTCATATACAGGGTGATTAGAGTTTATCACGTGGTAAACTTACTTTCTAATCATCTCAGAACCTTCAATCACTACGAATGGTGTATGAAAATGATGGGTGTAGCTAACTCCAGTCCATCGCGTTCCATTGGCTGCCACATTTTACTCATAATCCTACACAAATCATATTGCAGCAGCAGTGATGAAGCAACATGCTTTTCCAATAGACTGGATATGACACACTTATGATCTCGTCATGTGAAAACAATCCCTGCCACGCAGTGCACGAGGGTCAGCAGCCGCTAAAGAGAGAGAATTTTTTTTTAAGAATTTAAGAATTTCCAAGGATAAATAGCGGGACTTTCATCCTATGCATCGGGTCGCGGGACATTTGCTCAGAAACCAGGACTGTCCCGACCATATATATATATATATATATATATATATATATATATATATATATATAGTACTGTGCAAAAGTTTTAGGCAGGTGTGAAAAAATGCTGTAAAGTAAGAATGCTTTCAAAAATAGACATGTTAATAGTTTATATTTATCAATTAACAAAATGCAAAGTGAGTGAACAGAAGAAAAATCTACATCAAATCAATATTTGGTGTGACCACACTTTGCCTTCAAAACAACAACAATTCTTCTAGGTACACTTGCACACAGTTTTTGAAGGAACTCGGCAGGTAGGTTGACCCAAACATCTTGGAGAACTAACCACAGTTCTTCTGTGGATTTAGGCAGCCTCAGTTGCTTCTCTCTCTTCATGTAATCCCAGACAGACTCGATGATGTTGAGATCAGGGCTCTGTGGGGGCCATACCATCACTTCCAGGACTCCTTGTTCTTCTTTACGCTGAAGATAGTTCTTAATGACTTTCGCGGTATGTTTGGGGTCGTTGTCATGCTGCAGAATAAATTTGGGGCCAATCAGATGTCTCCCTGATGGTATTGCATGATGGATAAGTATCTGCCTGTACTTCTCAGCATTGAGGAGACCATTAATTCTGACCAAATCCCCAACTCCATTTGCAGAAATGCAGCCCCAAACTTGCAAGGAACCTCCACCATGCTTCACTGTTGTCTGCAGACACTCATTCGTGTACCGCTCTCCAGCCCTTCGGCGAACAAACTGCCTTCTGCTACAGCCAAACATTTCAAATTTTGACTCATCAGTCCAGAGCACCTGCTGCCATTTTTCTGCACCCCAGTTCCTGTGTTTTCGTGCATAGTTGAGTCGCTTGGCCTTGTTTCCACGTCGGAGGTATGGCTTTTTGGCTTTTTGGTCTTCCATGAAGGCCACTTCTGACCATACTTCTCCGGACAGTAGATGGGTGTACCAGGGTCCCACTGTTTTCTGCCAATTCTGAGCTGATAGCACTGCTGGACATCTTCCGATTGCGAAGGGAAGTAAGCATGATGTGTCTTTCATCTGCTGCAGTAAGTTTCCTTGGCCGACCACTGCATCTACGGTCCTCAACGTTGCCCGTTTCTTTGTGCTTCTTCAAAAGAGCTTGGACAGCACATCTGGAAACCCCTGTCTGCCTTGAAATTTCTGCCTGGGAGAGACTTTGCTGATGCAGTATAACTACCTTGTGTCTTGTTGCTGTGCTCAGTCTTGCCATGGTGTATGACTTTTGACAGTAAACTGTCTTCAGCAACCTCACCTTGTTAGCTGAGTTTGGCTGTTCCTCACCCAGTTTTATTCCTCCTACACAGCTGTTTCTGTTTCAGTTAATGATTGTGTTTCAACCTACATATTGAATTGATGATCATTAGCACCTGTTTGGTATAATTGTTTAATCATACACCTACAAAATCCCTGACTTTGTGCAAGTGTACCTAGAAGAATTGATGCTGTTTTGAAGGCAAAGGGTGGTCACACCAAATATGGATTTGATTTAGATTTTTCTTCTGTTCACTCACTTTGCATTTAGTTAATTGATAAATATTATCTATTAACATGTCTATTTTTGAAAGCATTCTTACTTTACAGCATTTTTTCACACCTGCCTAAAACTTTTGCACAGCACTATATATATATATATATATATATATATATATATATATATATATATATATATATATATATATATATAACAAATTTGAAATATATACAAGCAATGAAACAAGAGGTGTTGTGTTGCTAATAAATTGATTCTAAAACCATTTGTTAGCACTTAATAATGCATTATTTTAGTTCACATTTTGTTGATACATTTTCAGATGTTCCTGATTTAACACAATCACTTATAATTGGGTCATAGCTACAACAAATGGTAACATGTGTCACACTTTATTTGTATATGCCTGATATAAAATGTGCAGGTATGAAGCATCATGCATTATTCAACTTATTTACACTTTTGGCGAATGAGACATAAATTCAAGTAGAAACCTGCCAAGACAAATACTTTGTTGGTGTCTCTAAGAAGCTGGTCATCTGGAGCAGTAACAATGATCAAGACAGGCAGTAATGCTCGCCTCCAATCCTCAAGAGCATTGTGACATTAATCCCAGAGTAGGATACAATTCCAGCTCAATTACATTAAGTGTCCTGATTTGTGCCTTCTTTATGGCAAGATTTAAGATGTAGAGAAATATCTTAGTGTATGCCTGTGGTCATCCAATAAATGAGCATCCCATTTGATAGTTGTTTATCATAATCAAGGTTCAGTAATCCATTACTTATCCTATGTAAGCCTACTAATCTTTGACCCTAATCTTGCAGGTTTAGTATACGTAATGGTTTAAATATCTTTTTTCTCTGCTTTAAAAAAAAAAAAGCCTGTTCAGATTTACTTCTATCAGAAAGTAATAAAGCACAGCGATATGTTTAAGGATTTTTTTGTTTCTTGCAGTTGTTCATAAATGTTAGACAGGTTCCTTTAGTTTATGGCCTGCAGCAAAATATGTCAGTGGAAAGATGTACAGATTTAATTCCAGTAAACTTGATATGAGAATTTATAATTATAATCTCATCTGATGTCTTAATAAGCTCACATTACGGCGAGTAAAAATGCTGGTTTAATTCAATAATGGTTATGAAACTGTATATAAAATGGCATTGTCTAGACAATAAACCCTAATGTGCGCTAGAGGGAAAAAAAGGAGAAAGCATTTGTTTTAAAGAAATACTGTATTAAAAACAGCCTTGGTTACAAATAGGGAGCGATGCATATTAAATATGGAATTAAAATGAGTGTTTGTGTTTTTCTGCAGTTACATAAGCCACAAGTCTAAAAATAATACTTACAAATACAATAAACAAATACCTTAGCTTTATGAAGTGGTAAAAGGTAGGGTTTTGTGTGCTCTTTGTAACACTCAGTTTCCCCAATGTGCCAATGAGTCAGCTTTCAAAAATGGATCCCCACCCTGTGGGCCGGAGCATGGAATGGAATTTAGTTTCTGCTGTTGAGTAAGCAATTGTTTTCATAGTGGTTTATGGAGATCAAAAAAATAAAATAACCAAATTCTTACATGGAGATCCTCAAATAATAATCTTGTGATCTGTACAAAAAACAAATTGAAAACGCAGAGATTCTGAACTAAATACCTTAGCAGCAACATTTTAACATCCTATTTACACTCCATGAAATTCAGTGTACTCTAATAACAAACAAAGGTGACACTTTGCACTGACAGAGTCGCTGCAGTCTGTATTCACATTAATCAAATTACAATGTGATATTGCATGAGCTAAATCATCTTTATGAAATGTTAAATAACAGTTTGGCTGCAATGTTAATATGAATCAGTATTACACTGAAACTATATAGGATTTTATAACACTTGTGTATGTATTTGTAATGTAAAAATCCCTTGTACATTATTTTAAGATAAGGGTGATTACCACCACAAAGCCATGTTTGTGGAATTCGGGGGGCTGACACACATTTATGTCACTGTGTTGATAGTTAGATTGTCAAATGTGTTTTGTGCATCATTTACATTCAAAAAAATCATTGACAGCATAGATAGGTCTGTATGTGTATTTTTGTTTTAAATGGAAATTACATAGAGGGTATGTCATGAACAGAGCAGACGTGGTCATAGCAAACAAGCCTTTGAGCGAGTTAGTTATCCTTCCACCGCGTGAGATCTGGACAGAAGATATTGTAGAAAAGACAACATCCTTTAACAACTCCAGGTTCAAAGACAATTGCCAAAAGAGCAAAACATCTGTGGAATAGACAAAAGCATCTTTATATTACTAAACTTGATCAGTCTGAGGATAGCAGCAGCAGCAGTGTGGAGTAGTGGTTAGGGCTCTGGACTCTTGACCGGAAGGTTGTGGGTTCAATCCCAGGTGGGGACACTGCTGCTGTACCCTTGAGCAAGATTGCTCCAGTAAAAACCCAACTGTATAAATGTGTAATTATATGTAAAAATAATGTGATATCTTGTAATAATTGTAAGTCGCCCTGAATAAGGGCGTCTGCTAAGAAATAAATAATAATAATAATAATAAATAGCGTTCATTACAGCATTACAGATGGTTAATCCATACAGTTTAGTATTTGGAGTTAGTTAAAAGAAAAAATAAGCTAAAATGAAATTAAATAATAGAGGATGTATAGTACTATAACTAGATCATTTTAAACTATTCACTGTTATCTTTTTGGCAAAAAAAAACTAACAAACAAACAAAAAAAACATTATTGATTTTCAGAGATATTTCCTTTGATATGTTTACCTTCCAGTCAGCAAGTTTGTTATAAAAACATATGTGTGCATAGTTAATCAGCACACATATTGTGGGGCTGTATCTACCAATGAATACATGCTTTTTATAATTCTGTAGAACTTCTTATACATTTAAATGCAGCATATTTTCATTTTCAGTCAAATAAATCTAGATGTGACATAAAACCCTGCTCCACCAAAATAGCCCAGAGGTGTTTTTTAACCAGACAGACTTGTTTTAGAAACTATGAAAGGCATGCTGTCTTTACAGTGCTGACTTGTCCTTTTACATGCTAACAAAGGCAGTAGCTATTCACCACTCAGACCTGTCTATCTGAGCTGCTTGTTCAGAAAATCTATTTCTTGCACTGTACCATTGCTTCAGGTGTTTGAGCCTTTTATTAGCATTATTATTAGTTGTCTTCAAGTAAATGTTCCCACAGTGGCTTTTGGAATTTGCACTAAAGCCATAGGCATTTCATTATTTTTAGTTATGGAAAGGGCCAATGCATTTGGGAGGCTGCAGTCTGGCTAAAATGTTATACATCCTTCCATTTTCCCCACTTTCTCCCTGTTTTCATTTGTTTTGGGATTCTTAAAATTTGCCAGATCAGAGCGACTGAATAAACAAATTTTAGAAACGAGACATGAATTAGATAGAAAAGTAAAAGGGAAAAAAAGAAATGGGGTGATGACAAAATGACAAAAAATCTATAGTATATATTATCTAGCTTTTGTGATGTAAAGTAAAGCTTAAAAATAAGAAGGGGCATTTTTAACATGAAAAAGCACATCTTTGTTTTATTAAACTAGGACTCTACAATGTAGTGATTTCATGTAGTCTCTTCAGCCTCTCAAGTTGTTCTGTTTCTCATTTTGTAATATTAACATGTATTTTTCTCCTTTACTATTCGTTCACCATAATACTGTACTCTGCAGTAAATGTTGCAGTGTATAAGTAGAGTAAGTAATCCATTTCTGTACAGAAAGTCACCTGCTGTGAGCTCTTAATTATAGATTGTGTAGGAATATAGGTTTATGCCTGAGGGAGCAAATCTAAACCCAAGTGTGGTGAGGTGGGAAAAAAGCAGAGACCTGATACCCTTTGTGCTTATTACAGTCTCTAGCTGGAATGGAAATTGCCTCTTGCTGTTTTCATGTGCTTCTTTTCATAGCTCTTATCCAGGTAAAACATGCACCTGTGCGGACCCACCACTGCTGGTCAAAGAGACTAGATTTGCATATATATATATATATATATATATATATATATATATATATATATATATATATATATATTGCTTAGATAAAAGAGACACGCTGAGACTTTTGTAATACATTGAGGTTTTTTTTGTTTGTTTTTTTCACCACAAAGGAAGGCAGGTGTAAGCCTGGCACAGCCTAGTTGAAAAATGGTCTCTGAGTAAATTGTTTTTTTTTTCAGCCTGTCCAGGGATGTGAACTCTGGAATTGTGTAAACTATATTAAATTCTCTGTATTTATTAATAAATTGGCAGTAGGCTTTGCTGCACAATTACATAACTGTTATAGCTTATATTTCAAGTAGTCCTAGAACTGTTAGTGGCCATTAGAAATTTAAATTACATTATACCACTTGCATTGCTTGAGAGCGTATTAGCTAAAAATCATATCTAATAAAAGAGAACGAGAACCATGGCATAAAACACTGACTAGCTCCCCATGAAAAATCATTTTTAACGTTATTTAAACCATGTCGCATGTAGGGTATTTGCTCTATTAGGTAAATATCATTCCTAATAGCCTGGAATCAGCTAGCCGATGCTTATCTTGCCTCACAGATATGGCACAATTGTAGCCTCAGATGTCACTCACTTTCTTCTACATAATCAATAACAATATACCTGCCTTAAACATCTTTCACCATGAATCTAAGATTAAAAAAAAGATCTTTCCTTATTTAGATAATTGTTGTGTTCTTTCCATGCCTCAGTTCTAACCTAAAAGACATTTTTGGAAGCCTACACTGCTGGTAGTGATATCTGTTTACTGACACAAGAGGTTCATTCACTAGCCTCTTATGCCTTTCACTGCTGGATTCCTCTCTGCTCACAAGTGAAACAATGTTGGAAGTCTCAAACTTGTCCCCAGTAGGCATTAGTCAACATCACAAAACCACCACCCAGTTAAGCACGAAATGGCAATGGGTGTAAGGGGAAGCTGAGCATTAAATACATTCATACTAAGGACTGAAAAAGTGGTATTTTATCATTGTAATTTATTTATATCTCATGTTTATATAAATATATCACACTATCCTGTAGTTACATGGCATTATTTCAGATTAACTTGCACTCTAAATGAAGTAGATCTAAAGACCCTTCATTCCTTGAGATTCTTGCCTCGCAAGGTGGCCTCCTGATTTACGAAGCATCCCTCTGGTGATTGCTGTGAATGGAACAGTCTGATAAATGGAGGGGACTGCTGACGAGTATATGTATTGTTTTTCACATATATAACTCTTGCTTTGCAAAGCACGTTCAGGACCATTTTTATTATCTTTTTTGATTTATTTATTGATGAATTGATGTATTATTCTTGTTTTTATTAGAGCTTTCACAGCAATATAGAGCAAATTAGCTTTGAAAAACGATTGCTGTAATAGGAAAACCAGTAGCAATACCGAGGAGTGCTTTCCAAGCTTCACGGAGTTCAGGGAAAGAGGTGGAGAGCAGTAGTGAATCATTTAGGGGTTCAAAACCTAAACCCAGTGCTCTTTGCTCTAGTTAGTTTAACTTTAATAATGCTCATCTTCCTCCTGCCTCCATCTAGTTGAAAACCTTCATTGAAAGCACAGAATCAGCCTCAATAAAGTCAGTGCCTCAGCATACAGTAGGAGGGCTCCATTACTGGACCTGCTGACTGTTAACCCTTTCCTTCTAAATCACATCTTTTGGGACCATAAATCTCATTGATTGCTGAGTAATGTTAGTGCAGGGATTATCTACATCTGCACAATAGGCTGTCATGGGACACATATAATTGTATTTTATCTCACTACAGGACTGACCTGTAGTAAATTGATTTTTGTCCCCATTTTATATTAGGTTAAGGAAACTTGGCTATTGTATTAATAACCTTTTCTGTTATTTACCTACCCTCCCCCTTCTACATTTCTTCATAAATGTTTCCAAAGTAGCGACACAATAACAAACAAAGACATATTTAACTGAAATCAGCCATGTCTTCCTGTAACTGAATCCTCGCTGAAATTCAAGAGTAGCTGGATAACAGCTTGCTGGCAGGCTGGCAACAGAAACCGGAGATGCACTTGCTTATTGTTTAGACTGGAAAAAAAGCCCTTTGGCAGTCCGTAAATGTACCTGTGTTTCAGCTTAAGGTTATTCATATAACCACTGGGTACAAATGAATGCCATGCTGTCTTAAAGCCTTCTTGACTAATCATGGGCCATTGACATCTTTGGATGTAAACCAGGTACAGTACTGTGAGTCTTTTGAAATAGGAAAGGGGCTAGTAATTAAATTATGCATAGTCAAGGCTGCATAGTATGCACCATATTCCAGTCAAAGCAACAGGGCTTTATGTAAATAATGACTGATGATTTCGATGAAGTATCTTTTTTATTATTTGAAAAGCTTTTTTTTTTAATTTATTTCTTTATAATGTCTTCTTGGTTTGACTTGATCAGACAACCAGTTATTAACAGTAAAGGGCTCCCCTACTGTTTAAAAATACACATTATTTAAATGAAAGATGTTTTTTATTTAATTATTTTCCCAGCTGGTGTGGCAACACATGACAACCTGCATGAGGTTGGTAATGTGAATATATAATGCAATTAGGCTTGCTTCCACAATAATTATTGATTCTGTTTGTGTTTAAATGAATATATTGGGCCAGGCTGGCCACTGTATAAAGATAAGATATTCTTGGTTGAAGGACTATTTCAAGAGCAGACATGTGTCATTACCAGTGTAAGCACGTTGTAATTCTGCATATCATCCCACTGAGTTTCCATGTCACTGAGCAGCCGGGCGACTGACAGAAATAAGGGGGAATGATAAAGGAGACGGTGAATGTGCAAAACAGCACTGTGGAAACCGCCTATACTTAAAAGCATTTTTTAATCCAATTTACATTTTCAGAATATTTCAATTCCTATTTGTTGCCCTGTTATGTGTGTTCAATGTCATTCTATTGTCTTGTTTCTGCTAACAACATTATTTGCCATGAATACTAACTGCTTGCAACCCCCCCCCCCCCCCCCAAAAAAAAAAAAACAGTCAGAGTAGATACTCATAATTCCTTCGTAATGAGAGCACTGTGCTTATGCAAACCACATTGTAAGTACAGCAGGAGTCCCAGTGTGTTGCAGAGAGATTTATTCAGATCATTGCTAGCTTGTCCCCAAGGCGTGCAGGTGTACTGTAGTCTGTCACAGATGCTCAGGGCTGAATCCAGCTGCCACTGAATTCGCTTGGAGTTAATGCAGCCCTGCTTGTTATGATGACTGTACCCAGTTGTGTGACACAGGTGCACGCTGCTTTCTAGGCTGTATTTTACAGCTACTCTTTTCAGGGCTCTCGTGTTGTTCTTATTTGAAACCAACAATCAAAAAAAAGAGAGAACTGGAGAACTGAAGTGCCACATTTAGTCCATCAACCTTTCTTGCTGTTTCGGTCTAGTTTCTATCATAAACCACCCCCCCAGGGTAAAAGAGTCAAGCCTTTACTTAGCTGTCCACTGCATGTGCTACTGATACATGAGAGGGTTACGAGCCATCGAAAAAGTGTTTCACAACATAAATACCATCCAGGCCCTGTTGTTGGGATTGGAAACACTGAGTAGCTGCTGATTCATTGATTTGTTTGTCTAATATAATGCATGGTTCTCCATTAAGACAGCTGAGATGTGACTATCCAGTTTCCGAGGTGACGGCTGTACAATTGCATGTTGCATCAAGCACACGCCATTCAAAACAGGTTTTGGCCGCTTTATTTGGAAGTTGGTGAAAACATTGTTCTGGTCGACACAGCTTGCTCACTTCTTGAGTATGGGTTATTGTGTATATTGATTGACTCCTTTGCAGCTTTTTACAGTACTTGCCCCATCAGTCAGCAGTCGCTTCTGGATGCATGTTAATCAAACAGTTGTTGCTTCTGTGATGCTGGCCAACGTTTGAAAATATGTCGCAGTGTTTCTTGATTTCGATTGCAGTGTGGGATACAGATCCTGTGCATAATATTGTCCCATTATCTACTGTACCTAAATGGATACTCGCTCTAGTTACGATTGTAACATTTGTTAAGCAAGGCTATTAGGCACAATTGTTTTACATAGGACCTTTAAAACTGCATACATTTAAAATGCTTAGCTATTTTAAATGTAATCATGCTGTTATTAATTTCCTTTTATTTTAATCCAATGTCATGACGGTATGGCAAGAGTGCACTTTTAATATCACCATTAACCCTTAGTATCTTCGAAGGTGCTGCAGAAAAATTAGTCCTCTGTTCAATAAAGGAAATTAAAATCTTTTGCATTTGCTTGGCAGCCAATGACCATTAGAAATCATTTGTGTTGGCTGCTTTGTGATGATGTCAGAAATTGTAATTAAAGTTTGACAGGCAGAAGCTATGGTTATGTGCTTGTAACTAAGGATATCAGCATCCCAGTAGTGTGGTTATATCACATGTGGCCTACGAGGAGGCCACAAAATAACCCTTGAACACCCAGTCCTTGTTACTATCAATAGAAAAAACTAAACTTTGTTGAGTGTATTACATAATGACAGACAACAGTGTTTTTTAATTTTTTTATTATTCAGCAGTACATTACCAGTACACCAGGATGGAACATTTTACAAGTGGGAAGTTAATGGGAACCTGTCCTGGCTGCCCTCACACTATAATAAATCAAATGATTAACACAACAGAATTGACTATGTGCTATACTTTATTTAACATACTGTGGCTGAAAAGGCAAGTGAAAGTCAAGATGTTATTAAAGCTTTGGCAACAACGCATTATGTAGCTGTCTGTACATTAGGCATGCACATGAGCCCTTCATTTAGCCATTTGTCTACTATAAGAGTAATTGTAATTAGATCATGTAAGTTAAGCTTTGATGGCCAGGGATTAGACATGGTTTTATGTGGACCCTATCTTGACTGTGAACTTTATCTATTAGAAGAGTTATTCTGAAATGAGTGGATGACTATGATATGCATCCTCAGGATACTACACCTTTGTTCCATTTACACAAAATGTCTATTGAAAAAGATGCACAGCATGAGTGCCTGTCTTTGGCCTGTTAGTTTGTAGTTATTAGGACCTATCTGACACAAATTTACTTCGCTCTCCGAATGTGGCAGAGCCTTGACAGTCTTCCGTCTTAAAAAGAGCCATTATTAATATATTTTCTGAAAGCATGTCTGTTTCAGGGTTTTGCAGTTAAGTGATAAAAGTGTCAACTTCAGACCCTAATTATAATGAATCTAGTATCCAAAATATTGTATTCCATAGACAGATGAGGATTGTTTGTGTTCTGTGATTTGATTTATCCAAGAAAACTACAACACAAATGTCTTCTATTGATTCCATTTTGTTCCCATCTGAATGTTGATTGAAAAAGATCTCCATCTTTGCATGGTGCAGTACTACAGTGCTACTCACCTGCAGACCCAGATAGAATGTGCTCCTGTATTTGTAATGCATAACATCTTGTATAAACCAGCCCTGACTAAACCAGTAGGACCTTCTGTTTCACTGGCAAAGTATCCAGAGCTCTATTTTCCGAGTGGTTTGTCTGGTGGCAGCTAACTCGTGTACAGCAAGCAGGAGCTGCGAGGGATCAAATGAGTGATTAAAAGGAATGACATTTGGATACCAGCAGTATCTGTTTTCATGCAAGCGTTCTTGTTGCCATGAGGACCAATTACATCCTAACGACCTTCATTGGAAGAATGACTCATAAAACCTTGTTCAGCTCATAAATTCCCCAAACAGTTAGCAAATTATAATGACCTTATAATGCCATTATTGTCCTTTGTGTCTCTATTTTTACTTGAATTCACTGGGTGGTATCTGGGTATTTGTGGTATATAGATTTGCTGCTTATGAACAGTTTACCAGCCTCTTACATGTGTTTGTCTCTAATGAATCAGGGTTTTTACAAGGAATAATACAGATGAGTTGCTGAAGCTGGAGTGGTATCTCCCCTTCTTTTAGTTCTGCATAGCATTGACTAAAACATTTTTCTTTTTATGAAAATTGATTATTTTTTCTCATTCATACTGCTGATGATTTATTTTAAGTTTATTGTTGTTGCTGTTCTATTACAGCACTCGTTCGATCCGCCCTGTCAGCTGGTGAATGCATTCAGAAATGCAGGCTAATAGTCAGGAGAGGTGCTTATAATGTATGATAATCAATACTCAAAGCCTGCTTCCTCTGATGTGACACAACAATAGAAGAGAATAGAATAGACGAAGAAGCTTCAGACTGTTGGCATTATATTTCAGATCTTTATTCATAGCAAGTAGCTGAGAATCTCAAGGTCAGCTACCAATAAATTACTAATAAATTAACATGAAATGCTTGTATATGTACAGTATGTGAGCGTGAAAGAGAGTATGTGTAGTGACACAATGCCACATTTATACTGCACCCCAGAACCAGTCTGCCACATTTATATGTGCACTTTTGTCTATATACTGTACTTGCATGGCCTGCCATAACAAACACGTGCGTTCTGTACAGTGCAATGCATCACTGAACATGCTTCAGAAGACATTTGGATTTTAAACTAGTCTCAGATCTGCCCCACTCAGAGGAGCAAAGCTGATGACTTACAGGCTTTCGACCATCCACATTTCATTTAATTTCAGAAAGGGTACCACTACACCCATTATGCTACAGACACCCGCATAACCAAAGAGGCTTATATTACTATAACAGTACTTTAGCAGAACCAAACACCATCACACACTAACCTCTAAGTATCATACAAAACTATTTCTTAAAAGCCTACAGAACACCACATAAATGCCAAGCAAATGCGTATAAGTACATTAGAGAATTTTTATTTACTCAGTTATACAGTACGGTTCCTTCCTTTTCAATTATGAATGGTTAACTTTTCCTAGTAATGTAGATTGCATGGTATTTTATGCATGGAACTTAATACAGGTTCTAAGTACCAGTTTGAAATATTGCCAGAATAGCTCTCATATTTTATGATCCTGCAAAGGAGGATGGAAATTCAGGACCCGTGAAGCAATACATTCTGTTGTATTTAGGAATCATGGTAACGTGGGATTTATCACCTTTAAAAAAAAAAAAATACTAGATTATTGGAGAATATTGTTTTTTTAAACCACGTTGTTAGTTAAAAGAGTTAACATTTGTGCAACCCTTTTCTTGATAAACATGTTTAGGTATTGGAGCACGAGTGTATTTCTCTGATGGATAACTATGTTTATCATTGGCAAGTGATCTTTTTTAATACAGGATACATTTCCTGGTCAAAGGAACAGCTAGCACCTATTATAGTCTGTGCTTTGTTTATAGATATTCCCATATTTAAGGATTTTTGGCTGTCTCATAAACATCCCTTCCAACTCAAGCAAGGGGCGAGCCTCAATGAGCTGAACACAATGTGTGCATTTAAAGAAACCCATATTGTAATTGAATTAAATGTGCCACTTTTATCATAGTTTCTTATGGTTTGAGACAAAAGGGTAGAATAATTACACACATTTAGAAATGTAGAAAGCACTTGGCAGTAGTATATTGTGATTTTGAGTTGGGAGAGCTTCAAATACCTAAATTACATCAGCATATCATAAAGTTTCACGCTTTTGCCAATTTTGGCTTTGATGTTTTTGCAATATGAGTGTCATGCAACACACCAGCCTCTTGGTGATACTCGTGGAAAACACAACAGCAGCCAGCTGGTCTCCCTAATTCTCATGACAGCTTTTTTTTTTTATAATAATAATTATTCTGTTTTTGTTTTTAATTACAGGAGACAATGGGTCAAGCAAGCCCCTCGAGCAACAAATGTACCGTAGAGTGTTACGGATTCTGTGATTTGTGCCCAAGGTAGTAAACCTAATGAGAAAACATGTTTGTTTGTTTTTTCAGAGCAAGAAGAGTGCATTAATTGCACGGATGAGTGTCGAGTACTAGGACACTCTGACAGGTGCTGGATGCCACAGTTCCCCACAGCTAACCAGGCAGAGAACGCAGATTATCGCACAAACCTCTTTGTACCAGCAGGTGCTGAAGTGAACGTCGAGACTGAGAGTTATGAAACCGTGAACACCAATGGAAAAAAAACATTCTGCACTTTCGGAAAAGAGAAAAGAGATCACACCATTCTTGTTGCCAACGTCAAACCTTACTTGAAAGCCAAGCGTGCTCTGAGCCCCTTATTGCAAGAACTTCCCTCAGCTTCAAACAGCCCCAACAAGACATGTATCCCAGCATGCACATCCACAAGAGGACTGATAGAAGGCTGTGAAGTGAAATCTGGCAACTTTGCAGAATCAAGCGGCCATTACCTGTCAGCCAATAAACAGCTGAAAGACTCCCCGTACCCTCCGTCAGATCCGATGGCTAAAGTCCTTTGCGATGTGCATTCTCGAGTGAGTCGAGACTCCAGTGAGATGGACTGTGTGCTGGAACAATTAGACCAGGCCAACCCAGAATTAGGCAGAGAGGCCTTGGATGCCGAACAGGTTGTGCGTGAAATCGACAAGCTTTTACAGGACTGCCGTGGAAGTGAAGCCACATCCGTGAGAAAGTGAAAAAAGGGACACATTGGCAATTGTAATGCGTGTTCGTAAGAAAGGAAGGCTGATTCAGAAAGGACTTTTCCTGAGGACAGTTGTATCCCTGGAACGACAGAAGATGCTGCTTCACGTTTCTAGCAAGCATTTCAAGTGCCCACCAATTAATAACTTTTCACTACAGTTCATCTTTCACAAAGTCACAATTCGAAAAATGGACAGCAGGTGATATTTTGACAATCGGTGAAAAAAAATAAATAAATGCCTTTTGGTTGACAAAGATTGGACTCGACGCGGTAATCACGGTATGTCAAGATGGACAAAAATAGCATTGTGGATGTCATTACATTAATATTAAAGTGTATAAGAGATAGTGATGGGGGGGGGGGATAAAATAGACCTTCACCTGTCATCAGCTGTTACTTGTGGTTAACTGTACCCCCTATATTTATATGCCAGAACATTCCAAATCGGTGAAACAGTAAAACACATCCTTATCATTGTGTGAACACCTCATGTTCCATGAACTCCAGACCCTTTTATGTATCGTAATGTCCAGCCTCCCTTAAGTCACTCGTAATCCTGTAATTGGGGACATTTTTCTTGTACTGTGAAAAAAGAAATAGTCTCTAAACATTTAAAAAAAATATATTTATAATTTTGTAAAAAGCTTTAAAATTCTAAAGTGCAGTTAATTGTGAAATAATTATGTATTTATGAACTGCAGAGGACACCGACAAAAAAGGAAAAGTCCCTTCACATTACCACTATACCCAATATCATCTAATGTGCACATGTATCATATTTAATGTGTTTACATCAAATGACATATTTTTATTGATTTGTTGCAATTTCTGTGCATATGAGCCAAATTGTTAAGTGTATAAGAGCTATATTGTGTATTTTATTAAATTAATATATAGTTGTGTTGCAATATACTTGGGCTTATATTGTATTTGGCAACTGTTGCCTTAGTAGCTGTCAGACTCTATGAGTTTAAGTTCATTTATTTCTGCTCTCGTGTCTCTCTGGGGTTTGGGGAGCAGTCCCTCAGAGTCTAACTGTTTAATGTTTCGTCCAAAAAAACACAGAATACATAAACTGTTCAAAGATTCACGCCAGCTAATACAAAGCAAAACCCTTACAGGAGCAGATGTGATTTATTTAGGCAGCTCAATTTGTAATTTACAGTGTGTTGTCTTTTTCTTTTTAAAATAAAATCTGTAACATTTTGGCATTTGTACAGCAGTGTTGCTTTACTGTAGAATAGCTCTCTGCCTTACAAGCAGCTTAACCATGTTCTAAGAGTGGACTGTGGTGCTCCTGGCCGTTGGGGACTTTGACATCTCATGATGTACTGTATGTTCAGGTACAGTTTTATAATTAAGGACCAAAACAACATTTATTTTGAGCAGTTTATGTATTATGAGAATGTTTTCATGTGCGTATTATTACATTGTTAATTTCAATACCGAAACCTCCAAGACTAACCAAACATGACCAAACCAAACCATTCATATTATGACAACAGTAGAAACAGAACAAAGAGTTAGAAAACATATGTTTAGGGGTCCTTATTATCAGGAATAGTGAACCCAACACCAGGACATGTTCTTCTGAAAGGTTTGTACACATATACAACTGTTAACATTGTTGGGGGTTAAAAAAAAAATCTATTTAAACACTATTTATTAATAAGACAGTGGTTTGTTCTTCACAGTATGGCTGAAATGAAAAAAATAAAAGAGCTCTTAAAGACCTTTTTTTGAACGAAGAATTATGCGAAACTGAATTGTGATGAGGAGACCAGTCATCAGTAGATCCATTCTGTTCTAGTTTAGGGTTTAAGAACTTGGCTTAGTCTGTCCAGCTGTTCCGAGTCCAAGATCCTTCAAGCAGGGAGTTGTAAGACATTGCTGTATTACTGATGATAAGCAGACATTCCTGTGACACTGTTTTATTCTGTTTCACCAAGCCTACAAACATGAGGTGATAGTAGAAGAGGGGGCTGTTCAAGGAGCGAAGAGAATAAAGCCAGGCCGCTTCTTTTATAGGGGCAGTGCTTACAACCTTGTTTTTCTCAACGCCTAGAGCCGGGATTGTTTCTGTTTTTACCTTTTTTTTTAAGCAGATATTTTGCACCTGTTTTCCAACAGAGAGGGTATGTGTCAGTGTCCTGCCAGTGCATCGCTTCAGAAAACAGAGATGCTTCTTACTAAATACGATTTTAAAGAGTTGGCACATCTGACATCCTGTAGAAAACAGAAATACAAAAGTGTAACATTCTGGGCATTGCATGCTCCTTAGCTTGGATTTGCAGCAGACATCAACCATAATGTTTCCAGATGAGTTCACCTAATTCACAGGTGCTTCACACAGTGGCATTATGAAAACCCTACCATTTCTCCTGGCCACAAGCTAGAGTCATTGGAGTCAGTGGGTTGTCCTATAAAACTAATTTAATTCAAGAAAAAAGAGAAAGGTGCCAGTGGTATATGTGACATGGTTTATTATAGCTGACGTTTAGTCTTTTGTTGTCTAATGGAGTATAAGTTGCTGAGGTCAACAAGTAGTTTGAAATCCAGCATAATATACACCTCCCCATTATTGTCTAGTTACATTCTTTTGGCATCAGGCAGGATTAATCGGCATTAATCAGCATTAGTCAGAAGGGAATTTCGGCTATCAGGGTTTGTTGATTTGGAGTGTAATTGAATGAAACCTGATTAGGGTCTTGACTCTTACAGTCCCTATTGGTCCGGGGGCTGGTGTTCCACATTTATCAGCCCTTGTCACCCCATAGGGCTCTACGCTACACCAGGCAACTGGTGAAAACAAAGAGGCATACATTGTATGGATTATCTCAACCGCTATTGTCTAAAGGCTGTGTTTAATGTGATTTATCTGGAAAATGAAGACTATGAATAAAAAGCAATTACTAATGGTGGTGTCTCCTGCTCTTGCATTCATTAATACTGAGGATATGTGTTAAATACTACTTTCCACTGGGAATCTGATAGTAATTACTTTTGAAATGCAACTTGTAGCATGGTAGTTGTTGCAGCTAGTTAGCAGGTTGCCAAAGAATGATATCTTTTTATGTTTCATCAGGGAAGTGTAAAAGTCGTATTGTTTAACAGGCCAATGTAATGAAAAGCCATAACACCAGAAAATACTGTTATGTTACTGGAGGCATTAATATCACTGGCGATACCACAATATGCCATCTCTCGCTCAGCAGGTGTTAAAGTTGGAGATGGAGACGTTATTTACGATAGTACAGCCTTTAACACGTGTGTTTTGGCTGATGAGTCTGAATTTATCTTATTAGTTCAGACTCCCACCAAACAAACATCCCTGCCTGAAGCTAATATATGCTAAATAAGCTAAATGCTGTTCTGCAAGTCATGCACAAGAGATCCTTCCTTATTGATGAAACAATCTGTCCTGCATTCTAACGTCAAACCACATTTCCATGGTTAACTTAATAAGTCTCCTGTAACACACTCACGCCACTTTGTTACAGAAAGGATGTGTTTCATTTTAAATGCATAGTTTCAATCATTTTACAGTAGAATATTTCTGTACAGAAAAATGACATTTTAAAACTCCTTTTTTTAAATGGCTAATGAATAATACCATAAATCATACTTGTCATATACTTTCATTTTGCAGGTCTGCCATGTGCAATTGAAAGAAACATCAAAATATTTCCATTTAAAAAAACACCTGGTACCATACTACAGTATATTAATGAAAGCTCGAAGTTTGTTTGCCTTTCAGATGTTACTGTTTCTTTGGCCAGAGTAAACAATAACTACTGAAGACTTCATGAAACAGAACTGATATTTTAGTGGGGTAATTGTACTGTGAGAGACAGCTGCTTTAAAGCAGTGAGTTATTTTTTGAGGTATGTTTGCACTTTGGCCATGTTTTTCTCATGGTGATATGATATATTTACTGTAGTTTACCCTGGTTTGCCATGTTTTAAAATTTGCATTACCATACTTCACAATGCTTACCTGCACTTTACTATGATTTCACTGTGCTTTATTACACTTTGCTGAGCTTTTACTCTGGGACTCTTTTATGAGGGATGAGGCATCTTCCTATTATTGGCAAACAGGCTGTCTGCTCCTGCTCCACCAATGTTCAACTATGCAGATTAGCCTATGTTAATAATGTACAGTATGCAAACTATTTGGGTCTGTCTGGTGGTTGGAGGAAAAGAGAAACATGAGCCTTGAGATCCTGTGTGTGAATCACAGTTCAGCCACTGACTCATTGTGTGGCCTTGGGTAAGGAAATGTCTTTCCACATCAGTTGACCTCTTTATACTTCTCCCCAATAAATCTCAGACTTTGTCAAACCTAAGCAAGGGTGGAATGGAGGATTCGTGACAAGAAAACTAAAAGTGTTATTCTCATTCCTTTCTGTGGTAATACTGTTACAACAAGGTTTGCAATCTTTCCCTGGAATGGATGTGCTCCCTTTAATTCCAATGGAAAACAATGTTATGCCATAGACAAGAGGGAGTAGAACATCAGCTCATATCAGCTCATAATGGCAGAGAAAACTCTGTTAGGCTACCCTAGAACATTATTTTTTGTAGAGAACATCAAAGGGCCTTTTAAGCACTAATAACACAAACAGAGCTTCAAAATACAGCTCCACATTATGAACAGGTAAATTCTGATCTGGTATACTATTTATGCTGTGATGGTAATACATTTGTTTGATAAAGAATATGGAAAACATTGATAAAGCTACTGCATTTAGCTTCTCAAATCCAGCCGGGACAGACAGTATTGTCACAATACATCTGGATCATCAAGCATTCTCAAAGCGTCTCAAAACATCTTTGTAACAATGAATGGAAACTATGTACTGTTCCTCTGATAAACTCTCCAGTGCTTCAATTTCAAATTGTTTGAATTTTTAAACAGGTAAAATTGATTGCAAAGCTATTCCCATTTTTGTCACTTCCATCTTTGTATTCTGTCTGTTTGTGTTATAGTGGTGTAAGAACTAATATTATTGGCTGTAGGTGGGTGCATGTGATGGATGCTGCCTAAGATATGTATCTAGCAGTTGTTTGCATTGTAAATAGGTGGGATTTAGGCTGAACATATCTCTCAAATTACAATGAACAGGGTTTCATTAGAGGTTCATATTGATCTTGGTGTCCCCAGTGGCTCCCCTATTAAAAGTTGCCAATCTTTGCTGGGGATCCACAACTATCTAATTGTACAGTACTTTCCTAAAGTGGCAAAGCGTAGGTTGCTGCAAGGGGAGATTATATTGAATTAACAAGGAATATTTTTGGGAGAGCATTTGTAAACATTCTCCTGGGTTAATCTATGCTAAAAAAAAAAATGAGGGTATATTTATTAGCCTTCTAAACACTTGAAAGGGGTTTTGTGAAGAGGAAATTTAACTTACTTTATCAAAATAGGCTTTAGCAAAACATTCCCTAAGGTTTTGTGAATAGGGCCCTACAGATGGGAGTGTGTTATTGCATATAAAGATTATAATAAATTATTATTAGCAGTTATTAAGAAGAACTTTTAATGTTGGGACAAGTTTTAACCTGTCAGAGTAAAATACCTGTGATTATATGAACACCATTGGGAACACTGAAGGTGAGGCCAGGTGTTGTGCACATCTGGCATTATGAAATGCCTTTAACATATATTGTAATTGTACAGCTGAGTATAAAATAATTAGCTTAAAGAGCCAGTGTCACGTCCATATACGTTGTAACAATCCCGGTAAGATCTACTGGACTTTGCCGTGCTGTTTTCTATCTTCCCCGGATCACTTTAACTTTCAGTACTTTTTTGGCCTGCTTTGGGAACCTGTGATCTATCCCAAAGCTTAGTATTGTTGCTGACATTTTGTCTGTAGTTGTTGAACTAGCATCTTCATTTTTTCCAGCATGGTGCACCCTGATAAAAGTCAGTAGATGCACCAATCATTCTAACTCTTGAGTTCGCCCGAGCGGACTTTCACACACATGCGGCCGTGTCATCTGGGATGTATCGATTTCAGAGGTTTTTATGTATTTTTAGATACTAGTTCGCATAATCAATTTGTATGAACAGGTATTAATAACAATTACTGTACCTTTAATAATGTATAGAATAAAGTTAACATACACAAGTACTTCTGATGGTATATAGCTAGTAACCTATTTATCACATTAAGCGTACAAATTACAAAGCTTTACAAATCATCAAAGAATACAATTCTGTACAGCTTTGACACATTACAGAACTTTAGGAATCATTAAACTTCAAAAATTCAGTAAAATGTTTATTCTGAACAGTCATTCTGGCTGTCTACGTAGGCTATTTATTCATTCATTCATTTTTTGTGTTTATTATTAGGGCTACAGCATTATAATAACTTCTGGTTTATGTGTATGTGTAGACTAGACGTTGTCTTTTATATTGTATTTTACCTATATTTATCCTTTTATTCTCGACTCAGGACCACAGGTCTTGAAAACACATCTCTTAATAAATAATTTGAGAAGGTTTATAATAAACATGATTCTGAGAACTTATATCATTACCAGTCATTTTAGAACAAGCTAACCATGTGTCATTCTCCTCCACTGACAAAGTGGAAGCAAAGTATTCTTTCTATGCAGCGAGCACGTACATCCTGATTCCTGCAGTCTTTTGAAAACAAGTCGGTGTTATTTTTAAGTAGCCCACTGATGGCTGGAATTTTATTTCTGGGACTGAAATGGAAAATGCACAGAGGATGGTGGGTCTCTCCAAAGTGGGGAAACAAGAGAAAGGCAAAACACAGCATGAAAACGTTATCAGGTAAGGTGACATTGTTTATAATAGAGAGAGAATGGTTTTACAACACTATGAAGGTTAGACTATGGTACTGGATGTTTAATACCCCGGGTTTTCACCCCTGACATTCTATGCTCAGTGTTATTTCCAAAACTGAATTTACAGTGTTTAGTAATAAACACTGATTCATCTTAAAGAGCACTATATCATGGAAGCTACATTTCAAAATCTGTGTTTTTAATATCCATTGACATCAGTGGACCATAACTAAAGACAAGCTCATGTCTGCTGAAAGTAAGCCCAGGCCACCTGGGTAAAAAGGAGTGTGTTTGTTTATTTATTTACGTGAAAATGTTGTTTTCAGGACAGATCTTTTGGGATAAACCTACAATATCTCATTTTCAAGAGAGTCTCAAGATAGCAGGCAAAGGCAACTGAAAAGAATACAATGCACAGACATAAGGTACAACCTTGAACAAATGAAAATAATGCATATTAAATAACAAGCTAAAAGGTACATACATCTTTCAGGACTGCTATATAGTGTAAGGTTGATCTGCATTTTTGGTGTTAACAGGTAAGGGATTTGAGTGGCATGCATTTCTCCCTGAAAACCCAGTCTTTCTTAACTAGGCATGTTAACATCTTTAGATTAAAGAACAAGTAAGCTTGTAAACTTGATGCCTATAAAGGATCACAAAGTGGGATGAAAAGAAAATGCAGTGGAGTGCTGCAAACATATCAAAATAAATAATTTGCACTTCTTGCTAAAGGCTTCAGTCTCCCAGTAGTTCACAATATCACAGATGTGCGTTGCCACATACAGGATGATTCCTTTGTTCAGAGACCTCTTTGAGGAGTGTGGAATCAGTCCTTAAGCGAGTTACCTTTGGTGTAATACTACGTGTCAGCTGGGAGTGACAAGACATATGCTTTTAAAAGCCTGTGACCTCCGGCTCACAATCTTTGCTTGGTGAAGCTATATTTTGATCTGCATTGCAAAATGAGCCTTTCAGCTGGATGTCTTCAACATCGTCCTTCTCTTGTAATGAGGGGTTCATGGAGAATAATGAATCCAGACAGGCTGCAGATGGGCTAGTTCAGCTCTGTAGTACAAATGCAGAATGAAAAGGTCAATAAGCGCTGTAGAAACTTAATATCAAATAGACATGTGAACACCACCAAACAGCCTGTTCCCTTTGGCAATGCAGAATGTTGACTGACGCTGCCAAATCAATGAACAAATATCTAATCCCCTTAACATTGCGGTCCAAATTAGCATTCCAGTTCCTTTGTTAAATGTCACCTGTACTGTTACACAGTTTTATTTCTTGTTAACCATCAATTTGTCAACCCGTGCCAAGCACATTGAGGTTCGGTTTCTATAAAATGAAACATAAGTATAATGTAAATAGGTTCACATACTAAAAATGAAAGATCAGTAAACAGGATGCAAAAGTAAGTATCAAAGTAAACACATACATATCACAGAATGACTTCTTCTCTTCAGTCACTTGGCACTTGCCACAAGAACAATGTATAGACATCTATTAACAATAAATCAGTAATTGATATACCATCTCTTCAAGTCAATGGTACTTGCACTGGGGAATCATATTACAGTTGTTATGCACAGAATTGTTAACTCACACCAGCCGCAAAATATTCAAGTCAGGTACTGCAGCAGCACAATGCAAATAGGATGTGTATAATTAAATCAGATTTTCTAATATGATTTTTACTCTGCTGACACCATTTTATTTCTCTTATGTCTGCATTTTAAAAGCTTGCTCTACACCCCTTGCCAAATTAATTCACTTTATTATTAAATACATTGATAAACAAGGCCCTGCAATAAAACAATGTTGGTGTATTTGTCCCCCGGGCTTGTCAGCTTTTACTTTCTTACATTCTCTCGTCCATACAGATTAATGTAAATTCGGATTGTAAGATCCTTTTCTTTAGCACACCTCTGGTGTGAGTGCCATTACAGTGAACTAAAGTTAAGCGCCTTGCTATGAACGCATATGCAGATCCTTTTTTGTTTTATTGTTACATTGGGAAATTCCAATGGGTCTCATAAAGCTCCAGTCTTGGCAATTAGTTTCATAAAACCTCCATTAAGATGTGCTTTGTAATCATTGGTCCCCTATCAGTTCTCCCTGTCATCTGTCTGATCTGAGAAAGTCCCAAGAGGATGGTTTTGCAGAAGTGGTGAAAGAGTAGATGGGCTTATAGAGAGACCAACAAACCCTGTTATCAGAGCTTCACTCTCATAGGGTACGTTCACAGCGACTTCTGGTACAGAATGGAAAATTCCTTTTCTAGATTTGTGATGTCATCATACCAAACTTTTCTAGATTTTGGAAACGCCTGGAGGGGGCAGGCCAGTGCCAGTTTGGTATGATGAACATCATTCCATGTTTCAAAATGTGTCCAATTTTAGGGACAAATTGTAAAATTGTCATCTTACTGAGACAGAAATAGACTTCCTTATCTTCTGTAATCCCTTTGTAAATCTTATGTTAAGAAATGCATATTGCACTACATCAAAAGAAATAAGTGAATAAGCAGCCATCAGTCTTAATATAATAAGTAGCTACACATGGTCAGTCCCTTGACCTATTAATACAGGTTTCACTGTAATAACATTTCCAGTACTTGAAGAAGATAAAGTTGCTACCCTCTATCGAACCAATACCTTTTGTAATCAACTTCAATATTGTTTCTTTTTTTAATCTTTGAACTTATACGGCTAACATAAGAGTTGCTTTATTCACTCCTTTTTAAGAAACTAAAGGCAATAAGCACTACTATGGGATTTCCTGATCAAGCCATGCATTGTCCTCTATCTCAATGGTTCTCAATCCTGGTCCTCGGTGACCCATGTGTCTTCTGGTTTTCATTCCAACTGAGCTCTCAATTACTTAACTAAACCCTTAATTGAACTAACAAGTAGCTTAATTAGGCATTTTTAATTATTCTCAGCTCCTGAAAAGTTGCAGATTTCAAGTTACTTACAACTGTTTAAGAGCAAAAAACAATTACGGGTTTAGTTAAGTAATTGAGAGCTCAGTTGGAATGAAAACCACACAGGGGTCCCCGAAGACCTGCCCAAGAGCCAGAGGGGGAGGAGCTGCCGTCCTGCGTGCCAGAAAGGGAGGAGCTGCTGTCCAGCATGCCAGAAAGGGAGGCGCTGCGGTCCTGCGTGCCAGAAAGGGAGGAGCTGCTGTCCCGACAGCCAGATGGACAAGAGCTGCCATTTGAACGAGCAGCACAACAACCATGCCCCACTCAGCAGCCCCTACATATGATGCTGAGGGGAGGCATGCCACCGCCAGCATCACTACCGGAGTGCCCAGCACTGTTGTTGCCATCGCCACAGCCGGAGTGCCCCGCAAATAATGTATATTTGGTGGTGGTTTATATTATAAATTTGGTGGTGTAAAAATAAAAGAATGTGTATTTTTTGTAAAATGATGTCTGCTAGATATGGCAGGGCAGGGAAATTAAACTTCCCTCCCTGCCTAATTGAAAAGGAATGTGCAACAGGTGGCCAGGTGTCAGTTGCATACTGTAAGTGATGATCAATTAACACTGGTCACCTGCCCTTTGTTCTTGTTTGTTTGTTCTTGTGTGCAACTGCAAACTCTCTGTGTCCCTCGAATGTCTCAGCGGATACCCACACCGTGACAGGACCCCTGTTACGGTATATTTTTTAATAAGGGTTTTTTAAATTCCAATAAAACCTTGCAGCCCTTATAAAAATTGTCCATGGTAATTTTACATAGTAATTGTGCAGTTTTTTTTATTATTGTTCTGTTTACTGAGCTTGCTGTACCCCCTTCTACATCATTCTTAACAATGCTTTCACTACGGTATATTATACTGTGTATTACATTTATTTAATGCACACTTTTAGTTTTGATCCTTGTGTTTCTCTTGGTAGACAGTGAGTGGAGTAATATTGCTTCACCCTCGCTTCACCCTATACTGAGTTGATATTAAGAATGGAACACTAAATTGTATCTCGATATTCCCAATGCAAATGTATGCAGATTATTAATTAAAGTGTGGATAGGATTTTTTTTTCATATTAAAATAACCCACACAAATATACTAAGAATATTGAAAGTACAAATACCAAACAGCATTCATCAAGTAGACTATAAATCATTACCATGTGTGGGGTGTGTAGATTGTGCTAGAAATGTACACTGTTTTACAGCATATGCATTGAGAAGATTTGTGTATTCCATTTACATTTTAAATGACAGATAATATTAGGTTAAATCGTCACTGAAGCAAACAAACAGGAAATCATGGAATGATGCATGAAGAGGCATCCATCAGCAGCTACTGGCAAGAGAACCATCATGAAGAGAGAAATACATGGTCCCATATCTTTAATGGCAGTGGCAACGAACCATCCCAGTTCAAACGGTCCTTCGTCCTCACTAGAAATGACTCGGAGTAATAAAAGCAGAGGCTAACTCCTCCCTCTACACAAGCATCTGCACTGTCCTCTCTCAATAACATTACAGCACTTGCATTTTTAGCAAGTGTTCTTATTAATCAATCCAATATTCAGCAGTAACATTTAAATCTATTAAAAATGCTCTCCCTCTCTCTCTCTCTCTCCCTCTCTCTCTCCCTCTCTCTCTCTCTCTCTCTCTCCCTCTCTCTCTCTCTCTCACACACAGTGCCGCTCACCTGTCTTTTTTAAAACAGCAGTGTAAGTACCTAATTACCTGTAGTATGTTAGTAAGTAACTATGATAAATACCTTTTTTAAATTGAATTGTGTGGGGTTAGAGGCACTCTGCCTATGGCGTCATGATCATAACACCCACAGCCGGGGTGGTATTTCAGCACATCATACACCCTGCAGTACCATCATTCTTAAAACCATCACTTCACTCAATCAATAAATATGTGGTAAAACTAACCATGAAGGCGCCTGTTAAAACATTTGTCTGCAGGGCTTTCTTAAAAGTTGTAGACATTAGGTATTACTCTCTTTATCTCTAAATTTGTTGCATGTTTTCATTTTTTTTTTAAATTATAAATATATCTCAATTATCATTGATTATTAAGCTTTCAGTACCATCAGCCAATCAACATCTGTCTATAGCTGGCTTCTATCAGACAGCAAAATCCCACTGCTTTGTCTTTGCATCAGTTGTAAACCAATACTCTTAGTAAGTCGACAAAGAAATTATGACTGTAACAGGACAATGTTATTATAAATGCTCAATTTGCATCTACTTGACACCAAATATTGAGCAATTGGTCCACTTTATCCTCGACTGGATCATCCAATACATATTCAGCCTAAATAGCAGGTGAGGAACACTGCAACTCTGCAGCCAATCCTGTGCTCAATTGAAACTCATCTTTCTGCAACAACAGAAGTGCAGACTCCAAGGAAAATGAAGGTTGATTCAATGTTCTGGATTAAAACACTTCCTGAAGGCTCTGTGGTCTAGTGGTGTACCTTGACTTTAGTGTTCTATGTTATTTATTACCCATCCAGTGCTCGATAAATAAACATCTTGACTTTTAATCTTCTCAGAATCACCAGTCTCCAACCTCTTCCCCTCAAATGCCAATCCTTACACGTACATTTATCTAATCTAGAATTGATTTCTGCTCTATATGTGCTGGCCTTACAAACAGTCTAAAACTGACCCAAACAAAACTCAATGGAGGCCTTACAACAGCACTACGCTGTATCCCACGTTCTGAAGTCAAGTTCACAATCGATTTTTAAAATGTATATTATACCGACAGGGTCTGGAAGGGTTTTGTTGCCTACTGTCTTTGAGGTTTGTTCTCAGCAGCATTGTACCTCAGGCTTTACCTTGGGGGCTGCATGTGCAATTTCACTCTTGCGTGAGTGAGGATTGAAATATTATTCCAGGACACATTCAGAATGGTTCAGTCACTACATATATAATACAGTCTCTCCATACCGTAGAGTATGTTTTATCACCAATACACAGGCTTTAAACAACAACTATATATATATATATATATATATATATATATATATATATATATATATATATATATATATATATATATATATATATATATATACCCAATTTAGGAAGCCCAATTACTGTTTTTTTCCCGTCATTGCAGCAATTCCCCACACAGCTTAGAAGAACTGAAGCCAGCAAAACTGCACAGCTAGGACGTGAACCCACGCTCGCCTGATTGCATGACTCACCCTGCACACCACTCAGCCTTGCCTTAACCAGGTGAGCCACTCTGGGACCCCTAAACAACAATATTTGACATAGCATATTTGGATGCTTATTCAATACTTACAAACACACTTGGACAATTATTAAACTTTCAAAAAGGTATGAAGGTCTTAGACATGTTGCATTTTTCTACTCTGATGTATCATGAACATCAACAATTTACTCAAAGCCTCCACTAGTGTGTTCTACTATTATAATAACCTTGACTTGCATAAAGAAGGAAAAAACATTGAGTGAAATAGCTTGCATCACTTGATTTTCAAGGTGTGGTATCCGAAGCATAATCAACAAGTACAGAGAAACATCACCTGTAATTGACAAACCCAGGACTGGGAGACCCCAAAAGCTGTCTAACAAGGATGAGCAATACTTGAAGATAATATCCTTAAGGAATAGAAAGAAGACAAGCATTGAATTGACAACTTAAATGGCAGAAGGCACATGTGTCATTGTCCATCCATCAACAGTCCAAAGCACCTTTGACCATTGTTCCATAGTCCAATTTCTGTGTTCT
Source organism: Acipenser ruthenus (assembly GCF_902713425.1). Lineage (NCBI taxonomy): Eukaryota > Metazoa > Chordata > Actinopteri > Acipenseriformes > Acipenseridae > Acipenser > Acipenser ruthenus. Next base: position 56,040,852 of record NC_081197.1, on the reverse strand, counting down.
TGTGCATATTTTAGCCTTTTAGTCTTGTTCCCCTTTCTTAACAGAGGTATTCTTACTGCAACACATCCTTTAAGTCCTGATTTCAAGAGTGACCTTCGTACTGTTGATTTGATGGACAGTGACACCTGTGCCTTCTGCCATATATATATTCACAAGTAACCTATTTTAGTAGTACAGATTTGACACACACACACACACACACACACACACACACACACACACACACACACACACTATATATTAACTGCAGCCAGCACATACACTGTACCCCAAGTAATTGAAGAAGGTAATTTTTGTTCTGATCTCTTTCGTCTCTTGTCTCTAAGTTCCCCTCTCCAGTCCAGTGATTTAAAGTGATAAGAGAGAACAGATACAAGATTGACCTGTTTTAGGTAATAATTACTTGTACAGAGACAGACCTTAACTGAAAAATCATATTGCTTCAAAATTCTCATTGCTGTACACATTTCTTGTAATAAATGATTACATACTGTATATTGGTGAGGAATGAATACAGTTATTTTGGTGCATTTAAGGGTTCTTATGCTTTGTAAAACCTTAGAGCTTAATCTGTAAGCAACAGGCCCATGGACCTATAGAGCTTAGCTAATTCTTTAACAGTGCAGACTCATGTTCTTGGACCATTTATAACTAAATAAACAGTACAAGATTTGAAGGTATTAAAAATTAAAGCAGTAGTTTAATAACCATAAACCTGAGAAATAACAAATCTGAATGTAAATCTGGACTCAGACCTATTATTAATTTCAGTGATTTGAATTAATAAAAAAAACATATATGTTTGCCTGTGATTAATACTTTTATAAACCCAAGGTTAGAGTATCATTTCAACAATATTACTTCAGAAATTTCTAGAATTTCTTGAAAATCGAATTTTTTTCCTCTTATGTTTGTCCAGGTACGCTGGCTCTCCATGACTGGAGAGCAGTGAATGACATGCTGTAGAAACACGGGGGGTTCATGCATATTGAATTATAGTGTATAAACAAGCCGGAAAGTATTTGCAATCATTTGGAAGTGGTAGGGTTCAAACCAAAGGTACCTTAAAAATGCATTTCCGGCACTCAGAAAGTGACCTGTAAGTGCTTTACAATTATTTGACAGATTTTGATTGATACAGATGCTAAAGTGTATTTTTACTACCAGACATGGGCAGACTTGATAACATTCTGGATGCTTATATTTGAATTCCGTTTTCAATATTTCTCAATGAACCCCAGACTACCAGGATCAATTGTTATAACACTGACATGGCTGAAACTGGCCATTACATATTAATGGGTGCTTACTGTTCATTTTACAAGCAGGACAGAGTCAATCTACTATTACCCTACTCACACTATCCAACACATGTTGAATACACATGATTATCATTCATTTCATTCACAATCCTGTTTCCAACACATGTTGAATACACACGATTATCATTCATTTCATTCACAATCCTGTTTCCAACACGTGTTGAATACACACGATTATCATTCATTTCATTCACAATCCTGTTTCCAACACGTGTTGAATACACATGATTATCATTCATTTCATTCACAATCCTGTTTCCAACACGTGTTGAATACACATGATTATCATTCATTTCATTCACAATCCTGTTTCCAACACGTGTTGAATACACATGATTATCATTCATTTCATTCACAATCCTGTTTCCAACACGTGTTGAATACACATGATTATCATTCATTTCATTCACAATCCTGTTTCCAACACGTGTTGAATACACATGATTATCATTCATTTCATTCACAATCCTGTTTCCAACACGTGTTGAATACACATGATTATCATTCATTTCATTCACAATCCTGTTTCCAACACGTGTTAAATACACATGATTATCATTCATTTCATTCACAATCCTGTTTCCAACACGTGTTGAATACACATGATTATCATTCATTTCATTCACAATCCTGTTTCCAACACGTGTTGAATACACATGATTATCATTCATTTCATTCACAATCCTGTTTCCAACACGTGTTGAATACACATGATTATCATTCATTTCATTCACAATCCTGTTTTCAACACGTGTTGAATACACATGATTATCATTCATTTCATTCACAATCCTGTTTCCAACACGTGTTGAATACACATGATTATCATTCATTTCATTCACAATCCTGTTTCCAACACGTGTTGAATACACATGATTATCATTCATTTCATTCACAATCCTGTTTCCAACACGTGTTGAATACACATGATTATCATTCATTTCATTCACAATCCTGTTTCCAACACGTGTTGAATACACATGATTATCATTCATTTCATTCACAACCCTGTTTCCAACACGTGTTGAATACACATGATTATCATTCATTTCATTCACAATCCTGTTTCCAACACGTGTTGAATACACATGATTATCATTCATTTCATTCACAACCCTGTTTCCAGCACATGTCCATTCTGCAGTATTCAGGTAGTGTGAAAAGGGTATCAATCATGTCATTTAGGGTACTAATGTGTAGTGTAATGTAGAGACTACATTTAAATTGTCAATATCCAATATCCAATCACCAATCTCATAGACCAGTCTCAAAGTAAACAATAACACCTTGAAAGTGGAAGTAGAAATAAATCCAATTGGATATTTTAGAAATCATTCTGCTGGTGACCTACATTGTGTTCATTATTTACAGTACTTAGTTCGGCTGAATATTACCTGCTGCTGATGTAAATAAGGAATCCTAATCTTTAAGCTTCTTGCTAGAATATGTTTGTACTAAACAGATACATTTTGACATGTGTTCACATGATGAGTTCAAAGCTAACTGGTTCGTTGCTAATACCTGTGCTTCTTTAGATGGAAATTCCTTTAAAACTGTATTTGCATAAAACCTTTGATTCATAGGTATTAATGCATAAAAAAGCACCCGCTTCCTTGAGATTAAAAGGGTTCATTTGTCACATTAAGCAGGATTATACATGTTTATGTCATGGAAGCCAGGGAAGGTATTCACAGCTCTGCAAAATGAAGCCATTTATTTCTCCACAGACTGCACAGCCCTATTCTGAGGGGAGCTCTATCTCTATTCTTTCTCTCTCTTGGGATGCATCAGTATCTCAGCCTTTGACTATAGTCATTCTGAGTGAATTGGTGCCAGTGCATGACTGTTTTGGGTTTTGCACATTTCTACAACAGGGGACAGGCTGATTGTATTACTGTTCTGCGGTACCTAAACCCATGATTATCTCTAATTTTAGCTAACAAAAAAAAGTGGATTTTCTGCTAATCAGGTACCAGTAGCTCTTTAGATTACAAAGCAGGGACAGTCTTGTAATTATAGGGTATTGACTGGGTAATTACAGATGGTTCCTGATCTTATGGAAATGTTACCTGGTGTAATTATTATGGCAAAGGCAATCTCTTTTTCATTTTTTTTACATACTTATGAATCGTTTGTGGTTACCCAATAATTATAATGTATGCCCCATGCTGTTAAAAACTACCAAGACACCTTGAAGTCTTCCAAGAGAAGCTGATTTCCAGCAAATGCAATCAGAAGCAACAAAAGAAAGGATCAAGCCTTTCTTTTACCTTTCTTCTAAACTCTCTTAACTGGTTTTAAGAAAGGCTCTAAGGTTTGACTATCTCCTTAAAATCCTTTAGGTTGGTTTGTATCTGCGGTAAACACAGTATTCTGGCAAAATCCTAGATAGTTTGAAACATATAGCAGGGCACTTTCATCAAGCACAGAATAGCTTTGCACCACAGAGCTGAGTCCGTACGGCTGAGCCAAGAGTGTTTATTATTAGACACCTGCTATCAAAGCCTTTCCCAGAAGCAGTTACTGAAGTCACCTCATAATGCTTGTGATGTATACTCACTTGGAAGAATCAGTCAAATAAAACAAAACTCAGATACACACACATAAGAACACAGATGCACAGTACATCATCTCCACTGCCAAGTAGAGTTTATTCTGCAGATGTTAATATTTTTACAACTTTAAAAAGTAATGATTACAAATCAATAGTTTCCAGTCAAGTGGATCCATTGACCAATGCAGTGTAGGTGTAACATCCTTTTATCAATGATTTACGGCTTTCGACTTTTTACAAAGATGTAACAAGTCAAGAAATTATGGTTCAACAACTTGCTATTGACAGGCGCCTAACCAATCTCTTTCCCAGCCTCCACACAATGTACTACTTCCAGGAGAAAGTGATGGACGTACAGCTTTGCAAAACCAACAGACAGCAAAGACGCCAAACAAACCAAGCAAACAAACACTATACTCGCAATACATTTTTAGCTATGTGGAGACAGAATGTGTCCGAGATTGTGCTCCTACTGTGTATCTCACACAAAGTGAGATGCTCTGACCTTTCTGCTTTGTCTGCATCATAATCTTTTGTGTGTGTATTTATTCATATACCAGAACCTGCTGCTCATTTTAGCCTAATGTTAAGCTTTAATTTACAATATTGCCTTTCAAATGATCCCTCAGATGTGTTATTTTATTATATATATATATATATATATATATATATATATATATATATATATATATATATATATATATATATCCTTGGTTCAGTTTTTTAATTTTGTTCAGCCTGGCTCATTGATGAGTTCCAACTATGTCAAGAAATAAATTCTTATTCAGATTGAAGAGGGAGATTAAATCCTTCAATGCTTTACAGTATTCTTAACACTTGTGTCCCAATGGCAAGCACTGCACAGAAAAAGCTTTTCATGGCAATCACCAAATCTGGGATCAATAAGCTACTAATAACCAAACGAGCAAGATGGGCTGAATGACCTCCACTCGTTTGTAAACTTTCTTATGTTCTTATGTTTTAACTTCCATTGTGTCTAAAGGAACATTTCAGCAACTCCCACCGTTTCTAGGGAACCTTTGATTGGTCACGCCTTCTTGCACACGATGATGTTCTTGCCAACTTGCTGTCTGCTTCAGTTTGTCTCTAAAAATAAATAATAATTTCAAAAGGTGGAAATAGATATAGCAGAATAAAATATTAATATTATAATCAGGCAGACAATTTCATTAACATGTAAGAAATTAAAATGTACTAACAGGATGTAAAGAATCCCTTCAGACTATGCTTCTAAAAGTTAGCTTCTAAATGTTATAGATCTCAAAGATTTCTTTCTTTCTTTCTTTTTTTCTTTTTAACAAAAAGGGTTAGGCGTGTAGAACATTCCCTATTGGGTATAGACATAAAGGAGATATAGAGGAGTTAATTACCAAAAGATACATATAATTGAATATGTATTAGTTACTGCCAGGTCTGAAAGATTCAGCTTTTGATTGTACAACTGATCCTGATCTGCTATGAAAACTAAACATTAGCATTGATGAAACAAAACTGCAAAGCTGAGGTTCCTAAAATGTGCCAAAAAGCCTGTTGGGTAACAGGCTTTGGTGTTCCATTCCCCATTACATTCACTGGTGTACTGTGACTCTAACACAGGTTCTGTGAGGCAGTTCAGCGGCCTGTCCAGGGGGGTAACAGGGTGGGGGATGCGGTTAAAAACAAAACTGCTGCTCTGTTTCATCCCTCGGCTTTGTACTGGAGAGGAGATGAGTGCCATCAGCAGTAGAAGCCCACATAGATTCAGACTGTTCAACAGCCCAGAGCTGGAAATGCTGGGCAGCACAGGAACTAAAAACCTGTTCCTTTTACTGTCTCTTTTGTCCTTGCTCAAATAATTCCCATAGATAATATGTAAAACATTTCCATCCAACAACCCATAGCCATTTCAAATCCAGCATGCCCAAAACTCAAAACTACAAAGGGGCTTTTTATTCTAGATATTAATAACAATGTTATTAATAATTAAGTTTATTTAATAATTGTATTACTTTTTTTTTCAGAATGAACATGTTTCTAATTAGTATATACTTTGTATCTAGAGTATGTCCAGAGAAAGATTAGCTTGAATTTCTCACTGTTTTAAAACCTGCCAAAAAAAACCTTGAATTAATGTAACTGTTAAATTATTACATTTAGAAATGCGAATTGATTCTAGACAGATGTGTGAACTCTTAAGTAATTGACACAGTAACAGGAAGAAGGAGCTGAAATGATCTGCAAGGATTTTAATTTCGCAAGACATACATCACTACTGACCTTTAGGTAGAGCGGAGAGAGAAAGTCATTTTTAAAATATCATGGTTCTTTACATATACCCAATGTCTGTTGTTTGCTGTTAACACCTGAAATGGCAGAGTGCAGCAAAGCCAACTTTATTAATTCATTTCTGTAATATCTGTTTATTTACGGAATGTCTAGGTGCCATGTAGGTAAACTATTTACTCTTGACACTTTAATATTACAAATACAGTGTTTTCAACTAGACAATTTGGACCAGTCTTATGTGCATCTGTTATTTAAAAACCCATTTGGGAAGCAATCGCTTTTTAAATGCAAACCCATATGTGCTATCTCTTGAGATGATTTCACACAATTCAACAAATACGGGTTTCTAAATTAGTAGCCATCTGTAGCTAATGGTGACTGGGCAGTGCCTTTCCAGATTTGACATTGCATAAAAAGCAGCAGTGCTGTATTTGGGGTTTAGGTAAACAATCAGCTTGGCCATAGAACCATTTAAAGCTAATTTCCATTTGAAATCACAAACGATGTGCTCTGAAACGTGTTAAATGTGATGCTAGCTGATCTGTAAAACATCATCCTTGCCATTCACCCATATGAATCACTATATTCCCAGGATCTCACACTATCCGGGCACCTTACTGTATATGTGCTGAGGACAAGCTAACGTCAAGGGGCTCGTTTTCACAGTGCTTTAACTTTCAGCCCTAAGGGATAATCATTTAAATCTAGATTTGCTGAGAAGTATGAGAATGCTAGTGGTCTAAGCTCAGCTCTTTATCTACACATGCTTTACAAGCGTCTTAATTAGAGCTACTGTTACTGTTACAAAAGCATGATGATTACTCTGCTCTTTCAAACCCAGCTGAGACAAGAGTGAATAGTCACCAGTTATGGTTTTGCATTTGTTCTGTTTGATCCATGAATAAGCTTCACTCTTTAAAACTCCACATCTCTTTCACTTCATTGACAAATATTTTCAACATAAATATATTATGTCCTAAAAAGACAAGCTTATGTGATGTGGAGCTAAGCACTGAACAGAAGAAGAGAAATTCCCTTGTTTGTCTTAAAAGTGCTTACTTAATATCCAGTAAATGCTTTGCACAGTGAGCAGTCAAGGGGCTATTTCATTCTGCCAAACTATTTATGAGCTATAGTCAAGGGTTCACATAACTGGTACGCAGGTACGCATGCGAACCAATAAAAAAAAAAAAAAAACAGACTTCCACATTTTTCTTTAAGACGCAAAGGCATACCGTCAGTACATTTTTAACAGGAAAGCATTTTTCATAAAGGCAGTGAGGTTGCTCACGCTTGCAAGGTGAGCCATACCTGCCTAACCTGAGTCTCCGGGCTCTGTCAACAATCTCCAGAAGGGGTACTAATTTAACTAGAGTACCTCCCTGCTAGCGCTGTCATTGGCTGCTTCCAGTTTTTATTGACAAATGGAGAGTGATAGGTGGAACCACTTCAGTTCATAAGATCAATACTTTGCTTTTAATGGGCACTTGAAACAACCAATGATAGCAGGGATCTCTATTAAGCTGTCCATTCAGAGAAGAGGGATGCAGTTACAGGAAGTGACATTAAGGAAGTTCGCTCATGCTTCGCTTCTCAAACTGAGCTGGGGTGAGAGGTGGCGTCGATGTTTGAAAGCTTACATTTAAATGAGAGTTTGAAAAAATTAATTTACTGAACCATTTTACTTAAAATAATATATTTTTCTCCCTCCCTTATATAAGTACCATTATGCCATCAAGCTATGTGTTCAACAACACTAATAAAGTATCAAAGTGTTTGGGTTTTTGCTTTTGAATCCGCAGGGTGGCAATATGGTGGTAGGGTATTGAAATAAATAAAGAATGCATGATGATTTGTTAAACATTGTAATAACCAGCAATCCGGTTAAACATTCAGAAAATATTCTTGTAGTCTCTGACACTGCCATCCCAATTGTTTGAACTGTCTAAACAGCGGCTTTGATGATGACCCCTATTTTTGGTGTGTACCAAACCATTTCTGTTGGTACTCACGTGAGACCCTAATGTTAAAAGTTATGTGAACCCCGGCCTATAATGCAGAGGGCCATGTGACTGCCACGTTGTACAACTTCAATCAACAGGAAATCATATTTTTTAATAAGGTGCAAAAATGTCAGATGGACTTGGTGTTTTGTTCATTTGAGAAAATATTTATTATTAGAAATAGCGTTTATGGGTATTTTGAGTTTTTCTGAAGCAGAACACAAGTCACAGAGAAGTACACCAAAGCAATTTAAATACAAACTGCCTTTTTTTCCTTACAGTTGGACTACATAAAAAATATCACTCATAACTGGGCAATTGTGATACAAGTTATTTTTGTCAATGTTATGTGCAGTAGTGCAACAGATGAAAGTAACAGAGATGTACTTTATAAGTGACTTTTGAAAGTATTTGTTTGTTTGGAATAATCCTTGTAGCCTGCTGTAAGAGTGTCAGTGTGAAGTATTTCATCCCATAAACTGTGGTTTTAGAACAAGTGTCATGAAGTAGTGTCATCTCTATTTGCCATTCCGTAATAACAGAACCGCTAACCTCCATAGAAAACAATGGAAGATCATTGTGCGGTTGTTGTATAATTAAATATCATTAATTTATAAGGGAGGTCATCTTTATATAAAAGTTTGGGGAATTAATTAAGGTCCATCATTCATTATACTTCATTGATTCTGTGACAGCAATTTTATACAGAAACTCATCTCTGATTAATAAGCTATTAATGAGACCAGTTGAAGCTGTGGGAATGCATAGCCTATTAAAACAAAATAACCCTGCAATATTACAGCTTATACAGTATATTAACCCACTAACTCACTTATTATTTTTCTGTAAGGAATAACAAAAAAAGACATACAGGCAAGAAATAAATCCAGTACAAAAATACACTTCTTTTGTCCAGTTTATCAGTTGTTATTTATTCAGCCTAAATATCTTCATAAAATAGCACATATACAATCCATTAAACCTGAGACAACATATTTTCTTTATTTATTAAAACGGCAGTGCCAGAAAGCAAAGTTGCAAACATTCGTATAAGTTAGGAAGTCTGTTTCTTTTCCAGTATTTTTGATAGATATAAGTGGGGGTCGCCATGTGTCACGAGATAAGAGTTTGCTACCCTTACATCACTGGCTGTTTCCATTAAAATATGGAAGCAAGTTAGCAGTTATGCATATATAAAATTGTATTTTGGGTATCGGCAAAGGTGATGCACATAATCATGAAAAAAACAAGTTTCTATTAAAATCCATGTATGGCGAAAAACTGTCCAACCTGCTGATTTCCCCAACATAAAAAAGAGCCAGAGGCTGTGGTTGCTATAGTGCTCCTTGCCCTTGCTCAGCACCTTGCTCTTAGTTTCATGAGTATGAGTAATTCATATGTGTTTTCTTTTATAGGTTGTCGTTTTTTAATTTAATTTGATGGAGCTGGTATGAACAATTCAAAAGCAAAATAAAGTAAGAAACCATTACTGTATATATAAACTACATTTCAAAAATCGTACTGATACCTTTTTGTTGTTATTAATTATCAATGTTTTTTTTTTATTAATATATATATTAATATAGGGCAGCTGGCTCTTTGAGCTAATATATATATATATATATATATATATATATATATAGTTTGTTTATTTAGCATAACACACACCACTAACGTGTCAAGGTAGTAAAAATAAGGTCTAGTTTATTGTAGTAATAAAATACAAACAGAGCAGCGAGCTCTGGTCTCAATAGAATGTACACCTGAGCACTGGACACTGGGTTGCATCATCATTCACACATAGAGAGTTTCATCCTTCAAGCACAAGACATGGGCAGCTTTTCAAATACAAACAATTTCCATAAATGGGTGTTAATAAATAGTTTAAATCATTTATACATAAGTAGCTCTCAGAAATATGTTATTATTAAGTAGAAAATATGCAGATAATATACCGTGAGAATGCAAGACAGGGCGGCATGGCTCTAGTTGTTTTCATCCTTGCACAATAAGTTTTCGTCGATGTTATGGGTTTCTGTGAGATTCTGTGGAATTCTGCTTATCTTAGGCCCCTGACAGTAAGTTCAGAATAGACATTGTTAAAACTGCACTCACTCCTGACACACAAGAATAAGAAAAGACAGAAATTGATACAAAGACAGAAATTGATACAAAGACAGAAATTGATACAAAAACATTACATTCTGTCCTGGAAGAAATTCAAGAATGAATATCAGTGTACAGCCGATAGCCAAATGTGTTTTTTTTCCTTATATCAGTGCCATGCCGATAGGCTACCGATTATCGGTGCACCCCTAGTTTTTGTGCCCTTTATTGTGCAGTATACGCTGTAATAAAGATTATAAAATAATCTTACAGTCCCCCTGAAAACTTCGAAAACTTAACAAAGAAGTTTTCCACATGCGTAATCCATGGGTAATTCACAGAATTTCTCATTCTCATACTCTAAACATGTACATATACCCTCTCCACTACCTTTGTTGCTACTATAATAGCCACAAATGTATTGTTTTGGTCAACATACCAGCACCTCTCTGTTATCCTCACATGTTTTATTGTGACACCAATGAGTTTCATTTTTCAACGGCTGGCCACATAATTGTCTCCACCTGCGTTTATGTGGACCTTGAGGTGCGGCACATATGGAGCCACATGCTGGAATTTCCTGTGTCTTAAACAAACTATCCCCTTGGGAACAGTAGTAAGCATTAGGTATCACATTTTTACACTCCCTCAGATCCCTACCCCATCTCTCTCTATTACCTGTTGAACAGCCATACCAAGCCTTTGCTAACTTATTTTCAGGGAGGAGGTGCCTCGGAAATCATCCTCCTATCAGATCAGTCACAGCGTCCTGCACCAGTGTAGCTACAGTATATGTGATCTTGCTACTGCACATGACTCTGTATCAGACATGTCTTCTATAGCTCTGATGAGCTCCATAGTAAAGGCCATGTGTGTCTGCACCTGTACAATCTGTAATAATTGTCCCTATAGTATAGAATATCAGTTTGCAACCTACCTTGTAGCAATCCTTTTTCTGTAACAGGAAAAGTCAGACAGCTTCTCGTCGGTGGATTGTTTCACTTTTATACAGGTTTATGAAATTCACAAATCCTCTATGGTGGAGTGCTGTGCTGCTACCCCTTACCTAGCACAGATAGGATGCATCGAAAACAAGAAGGACATAAATAAATTCCATAAAGCAAGTTAGTATTGTACTGTCCCCTTTTTTTCTTCTTGACCAAAAAACTCACTGCAACCAGCAGGCTCATTCACAACCTTGACGTTGTTTTCTTATCACCCATTGCTTACATCAGAGAGCTTCATCCCTCAAGCACAAGACATGGGCAGCATTTCAAATACAAACAATTTTCATTTTTGGCTGTTAATAAGTAGTTTAATTAATTTCTACATGAGTAGCTCTCAGAAATATGTTATTATTAAGCAGATAATATGCAGATAAGAAGCAGCTAATATACCGTGAGAATGGAAGACAGGACGGCATGGCTCCAATTGTTTTCGTCCTTGCACGATAAGTTTTTGCTGGTGTTATGGGTTTCTGTGGAATTCTGCCTCTGCTTATCTTAGGCCCCTGACAGTAAGTTCAGAATAGACATTGTCAAAACTCCTGACACACAAGAATAAGAAAAGACAGAAATTGATACAAAAATCCTACACTCTTATGGGCTTTATATGAATTAAATCAAATCAAACTTTATTTGTATGGTGGTTTTCATGGCAGAGCCATCTCAAGGCACTTAACTGAAAACAACAGTTCAACAATAAAACTGCAAAAACCATAAAAACAGTCATGACACGCTAGCATAAATATATATTTATGTACTAGAGTTTCAAATTTTCATTTTTTTTTGTTCTTGTTAAAACCCTGACCGCAGCATTTTGTACAAGCTGCAAACAGGGTGTTGCAATAATCAAGCCTAAATTATACAAAGGCGTGCATCAATCTCTCTGCATCCTGCAGAGAAAAAAGCGTCTTACTTAGCAATATTTCTAAGGTGAAAATCACTTTGGTTACATTCCTAATATGTGGTTTGAATGAAAGATCTTGGTCAAAAATTACACCCAAGTTCCTCATTTCAGTTTTCAGTGAGTAAGGGAAGCTGTCCACTGGTAGAACACATTGATTTGTATTGTTTAGCTGACTTTTTGATCTCAAAAGCATTACCTCTGTTTTAGTTTAACAATAAAAAGTTGTCTGACATCCATTGCCTAATATCAGCGTATTAGCAAGGCAGGTAGTCAGAATATTTGAAGATAAAATATCACCAGGTTTTAGAGACAATATAGTTGCGCATCATCAGCATAACAATGAAAACTGACCTCATGTCTACGGACAATATCGTCCAAGGGCAGCATGTATAGAGAAAATAAAATTGGTCCGAGAACAGAACCCTGGGGGACGCCACATGTAGCTTCAGATAGAAAGGAAGACCCTCAATTTTAACATGTTGTAGCCTATCTAAAAGAAAAAGAACCAAGGGTGAGCCTGTATCTGATGACAAAAGCACATCATTTACCACTCTAATAAGAACAGTTTCGGTACCATAGCCAGGGTGGAAACCTGACTCAAATTTCTCATAAATATCATGTACTGCTAGGAAGGTATTAAGTTGGTTAACTACCACTCTCTCTAAAACTTTAGATATAAAGGGGAGGTTAGAAATAGGCCTAAAGTTGTAGGTGTTTTAAGCAATGGTTGTACTACAGCAACCTTGAAGGAGTTGGGAACAGGACCAAATGAAAATAAACAAGGAAAAACTTCAAGCAGTTGCCATCAACTTTAAGCAGTTTAGTAGGAATGGGGTCTTAAAGTACATGTAGTTGATGTTGTCCTACTAACTAGGTCAATTAAATCTAACTGATTAATTAAGGTGAAAGATTCAAAGGTTTGTTCTGGTGTAGCAGGACCCAGAGAAGATGTTTTGTCAGTATTGTAAGATGGCTTGTTTAAATTGTCTGTACTATTAGATATCTGATTTCTTAAATTGTCTGTACTATTAGATATCACATTTTTTATATCAATGATTTTTTTATTAAAGTGTTTCATCAAATCATCACTACTTGCTGGCAACAGTGCACCCAAGGAGGGCTCCTTCTGCTGTTGTGTTAATTTAGCTAGTGTTTTAAATACAAATCAAGGGTTATCTTTATTTGTTTCTATAAGATTTGAGTAATAGGCTGATCTAGCTGAAGACAGAGCAGCATTATATTTCAAGATATTATCTTTCCAGGCAAGTAAGAAGACCTGCAATTTGGTGTCTTTCCATCTACTTTCTAGTTAAGTATATTTGTAGAATTAAACCATGGGGATAATCTTTTAAAAAACACTTTCTTATTTTTGATAGGTGCTACAGTATGAAAAATATTGCTTAGGATGGTGTTATAATGAACTACTATCATATCAATTGATCCTGACTGAATGGGAGCTTGAGTAGGCAAGGCTTCCAAAAATATATTAGTAGTCAGGGAATTATAAGGACGACATTTAATATAGTGCAATGTGTGCTTGGTAGAACTAGGTAGTGATATTTCAAAAAGGACAGCGGAATGGTCTGAAAACGTGAGGTCTGTAATTAATAGATTTTGAATATTTAAACGTGAGTGATGACTAAGTCTAAAGTATGGCCATGAATATGGGTGGGGCCAGTAACATGTTGAATAAACCCAAATGAGTCCAGTAACGACCTAAAAGTTCTAGCGAGGCAGCAGTGTGGAGTAGTGGTTAGGGCTCTGGACTCTTGACCGGAGGGTCATGGGTTCAATCCCAAGTGGGGGACACTGCTGCTGTACCCTTGAGCATAAGAACATAAGAACATAAGAAAGTTTACAAACGAGAGGAGGCCATTCAGCCCATCTTGCTCGTTTGGTTGTTAGTAGCTTATTGATCCCAGAATCTCATCAAGCAGCTTCTTGAAGGATCCCAGGGTGTCAGCTTCAACAACATTACTGGGGAGTTGGTTCCAGACCCTCACAATTCTCTGTGTAAAAAAATGCCACCTATTTTCTGTTCTGAATGCCCCTTTATCTAATCTCCATTTATGACCCCTGGTCCTTTTTTCTTTTTTCAAGTCAAAGAAGTCCCCCGGGTTGACATTGTCTATACCTTTTAGGATTTTGAATGTTTGAATCAGATCGCCGCGTAGTCTTCTTTGTTCAAGACTGAATAGATTCAATTCTTTTAGCCTGTCTGCATACGACATGCCTTTTAAACCTGGGATAATTCTGGTTGCTCTTCTTTGCACTCTTTCTAGAGCAGCAATATCCTTTTTGTAACGAGGTGACCAGAACTGAACACAATATTCTAGGTGAGGTCTTACTAATGCATTGTAGAGTTTTAACATTACTTCCCTTGATTTAAATTCAACACTTCTCACAATATATTCAAGCATCTTGTTAGCCTTTTTTATAGCTTCCCCACATTGTCTAGATGAAGACATTTCTGAGTCAACATAAACTCCTAGGTCTTTTTCATAGTTCCCTTCTTCATTTCACTATCTCCCATATGATATTTATAATGCACATTTTTATTGCCCGCATGCAATACTTTACACTTTTCTCTATTAAATTTCATTTGCCATGTGTCTGCCCAATTTTGAATGCTGTCTAGATCATTTTGAATGACCTTTGCTGCTTCAACAGTGTCTGCCACTCCTCCTATTTTTGTGTCGTCGGCAAATTTAACGAGTTTGCTTACTATATCAGAGTCTAAATCATTAATGTAGATTAGGAATAGCAGAGGACCTAATACTGATCCCTGTGGTACACCACTGGTTACCTCACTCCAAGCAAGGTACTTTACCTAGATTGCTCCAGTAAAAAAACTCTTTAAATGGGTAATTGTATGAAAATAATGTGTAAAAAATAATGTAATTGTATGTAAAAATAATGTGATATCTTGTAACAACTGTAAGAAAAAGAGAATTAGGTCTAGGGGGTCAGTAAATAACTATAATGTAGATTGGTCGTGATTTTTTGACAGAAACAGAAAGTATTTCAAATGACGAATAACCATCGGTGTTTTCAAGATAAAGATCGAACTCCTCACCAAAAATAGAAGCAATCCCACCACCCCGACCTGTAGGACATGCCTTCTGATAGAAAGAGAAACCTGCGGGACAAGCCTCTACTACACCACCCCGACCTATAGGACATGCCTTCTGATAGAAAGAGAAAACTGCGGGACAAGCCTCTACTACCCCACCCCGACCTATAGGACATGCCTTCTGATAGAAAGTGAAACCTGCGGGACAAGCCTCTACTACCTCACCCCGACCTATAGGACATGACTTCTGATAGAAAGAGAAACCTGCGGGACAAGCCTCAACTACCCCACCCCGACCTATAGGACATGCCTTCTGATAGAAAGAGAAACCTGCGGGACAAGCCTCTACTACACCACCCCGACCTATAGGACATGCCTTCTGATAGAAAGAGAAACCTGCGGGTCAAGCCTCTACTACCCCACCCCAACCTATAGGACATGCCTTCTGATAGAAAGAGAAACTGGTTGGACAAGCCTCTACTAGTGGTACTGTCTTATCCTGTTTCAGCCAAGTCTCAACTAAAGTTAAAATATGTTGTTTTGATTCCAAAATAAAAGCATTGATTAGGAGAGATTTATTTCCCAGCTATCTTGTATTCAGTAATGCCACACGAAGGGAGGTCAGTACTGAGCTACTAGAATTGTCACTAGCGGACATGTTCATTTTAATTAAATTCTTAGAACATGAACCCCGGGAGGAAACTGCAAATGGACAACGGGGGACTGAAATTACCTTAATAGAGTAATTCATTTGTGGAGTTTGGTCCCATGGCTGAAGAGTGTGAATCAATTTCTCCTGGTGATATATTGAATCAAAGATGTTTGTAACAATTCTCTGTGTTTTGAGAACCTTTTATTGTGCAGTATACACTTTAATAAAGATTATGAAATAATCTTACAATGTGAAAGTGAGACTACTTTTAATTATTCTCCAGGGTAGCCCCAAATGTGTCAAAATGTGTAATAAATACATTACTGACCTATGCATTTAAATAAAATAATCAAACCACCGAATTAAAAAAATATATATATATATATTTTTTTTCCAAAAGTAAAAAAGTGCGGTAAGTAACGTTTAATTGTCCATGAATACTGGAACATGCATACAGATATCAAAACATTCATAATTCATAAACATGCACTAAAAACGAACAGTGCTGAAAACAAAATGGTGAAGCCAGTAGCCTCTATATACAGCGTCTCGTTGATCACAAGATCCTTTATCCCAGTAGCTCGATATTACCATTCCGTTATCTCGTGACCACGAGATCCTTTATCCCAGTAGCTCGATATTACCATTCCATTATCTCATGACCACGAGATCCTTTATCCCAGTAGCTCGATACTACCATTCCATTATCTCGTGACCACGAGATCCTTTATCCCAGTAGCTCGATATTACCATTCCGTTATCTCGTGACCACGAGATCCTTTATTACAGTAACTCTATATTACCATTCCGTTATCTCGTGACAACGAGATCCTTTATCCCAGTAGCTCGATATTACCATTCCGTTATCTCGTGACCACAAGATCCTTTATCCCAGTAGCTCGATATTACCATTCCGTTATCTCGTGACCACGAGATCCTTTATTACAGTAGCTCGATATTACCATTCCGTTATCTCGTGACTACAAGATCCTTTATCCCAGTAGCTCGATATTACCATTCCGTTATCTCATGACCACGAGATCCTTTATCACAGTAGCTCGATATTACCATTCCGTTATTTCGAGACCACAAGATCCTTTATTACAGTAGCTCAATATTACCATTCCATTATCTCATGATCACGAGATCCTTTATCCCAGTAGCTCGATACTACCATTCCATTATCTCGTGACCACGAGATCCTTTATCCCAGTAGCTTGATATTACCATTCCCTTATCTCGTGACCACGAGATCCTTTATTACAGTAGCTCGATATTACCATTCCGTTATTTCGAGACCACAAGATCCTTTATTACAGTAGCTCAATATTACCATTCCGTTATCTCGTGACCACGAGATCCTTTATCCCAGTAGCTCAATATTACCATTCCGTTATCTCGTGACCACAAGATCCTTTATCCCAGTAGCTCGATATTACCATTCCGTTATTTCGAGACCACAAGATCCTTTATTACAGTAGCTCAATATTACCATTCCGTCATCTCATGATCACGAGATCCTTTATCCCAGTAGCTCGATACTACCATTCCATTATCTCGTGACCACGAGATCCTTTATCCCAGTAGCTTGATATTACCATTCCCTTATCTCGTGACCACGAGATCCTTTATTACAGTAGCTCGATATTACCATTCCGTTATTTCGAGACCACAAGATCCTTTATTACAGTAGCTCAATATTACCATTCCGTTATCTCGTGACCACAAGATCCTTTATTACAGTAGCTCAATATTACCATTCCGTTATCTCGTGACCACAAGATCCTTTATCCCAGTAGCTCGATATTACCATTCCGTTATCTCGTGACCACGAGATCCTTTATTACAGTAGCTCGATATTACCATTCCGTTATCTCGTGACCACGAGATCCTTTATCCCAGTAGCTCGATATTACCATTCCATTATCTCGTGACCACGAGATCCTTTATCACAGTAGCTCGATATTACCATTCCGTTATTTCGAGACCACGAGATCCTTTATTACAGTAGCTCAATATTACCATTCCGTTATCTCATGACCACGAGATCCTTTATCCCAGTAGCTCGATATTACCATTCCGTTATTTCGAGACCACGAGATCCTTTATTACAGTAGCTCAATATTACCATTCCGTTATCTCATGACCACGAGATCCTTTATCACAGTAGCTCGATATTACCATTCCGTTATCTCGTGACCACGAGATCCTTTATTACAGTAGCTCGATATTACCATTCCGTTATCTCGTGACTA
Source organism: Acipenser ruthenus (assembly GCF_902713425.1). Taxonomy (NCBI): domain Eukaryota; kingdom Metazoa; phylum Chordata; class Actinopteri; order Acipenseriformes; family Acipenseridae; genus Acipenser; species Acipenser ruthenus. The sequence goes on along the minus strand of NC_081197.1, from coordinate 56,022,693 downwards.
CAAGATCCTTTATCCCAGTAGCTCGATATTACCATTCCGTTATCTCATGACCACGAGATCCTTTATCACAGTAGCTCGATATTACCATTCCGTTATTTCGAGACCACAAGATCCTTTATTACAGTAGCTCAATATTACCATTCCATTATCTCATGATCACGAGATCCTTTATCCCAGTAGCTCGATACTACCATTCCATTATCTCGTGACCACGAGATCCTTTATCCCAGTAGCTTGATATTACCATTCCCTTATCTCGTGACCACGAGATCCTTTATTACAGTAGCTCGATATTACCATTCCGTTATTTCGAGACCACAAGATCCTTTATTACAGTAGCTCAATATTACCATTCCGTTATCTCGTGACCACGAGATCCTTTATCCCAGTAGCTCAATATTACCATTCCGTTATCTCGTGACCACAAGATCCTTTATCCCAGTAGCTCGATATTACCATTCCGTTATTTCGAGACCACAAGATCCTTTATTACAGTAGCTCAATATTACCATTCCGTCATCTCATGATCACGAGATCCTTTATCCCAGTAGCTCGATACTACCATTCCATTATCTCGTGACCACGAGATCCTTTATCCCAGTAGCTTGATATTACCATTCCCTTATCTCGTGACCACGAGATCCTTTATTACAGTAGCTCGATATTACCATTCCGTTATTTCGAGACCACAAGATCCTTTATTACAGTAGCTCAATATTACCATTCCGTTATCTCGTGACCACAAGATCCTTTATTACAGTAGCTCAATATTACCATTCCGTTATCTCGTGACCACAAGATCCTTTATCCCAGTAGCTCGATATTACCATTCCGTTATCTCGTGACCACGAGATCCTTTATTACAGTAGCTCGATATTACCATTCCGTTATCTCGTGACCACGAGATCCTTTATCCCAGTAGCTCGATATTACCATTCCATTATCTCGTGACCACGAGATCCTTTATCACAGTAGCTCGATATTACCATTCCGTTATTTCGAGACCACGAGATCCTTTATTACAGTAGCTCAATATTACCATTCCGTTATCTCATGACCACGAGATCCTTTATCCCAGTAGCTCGATATTACCATTCCGTTATTTCGAGACCACAAGATCCTTTATTACAGTAGCTCAATATTACCATTCCGTTATCTCATGACCACGAGATCCTTTATCACAGTAGCTCGATATTACCATTCCGTTATTTCGAGACCACAAGATCCTTTATTACAGTAGCTCAATATTACCATTCCATTATCTCGTGACCACGAGATCCTTTATCCCAGTAGCTCGATACTACCATTCCATTATCTCGTGACCACGAGATCCTTTATCCCAGTAGCTCGATATTACCATTCCGTTATCTCATGACCACAAGATCCTTTATTACAGTAGCTCAATATTACCATTCCGTTATCTCGTGACCACGAGATCCTTTATCCCAGTAGCTCGATATTACCGTCCCGTTATCTCGTGACCACGAGATCCTTTATCCCAGTAGCTCGATATTACCATTCCGTTATTTCGAGACCACAAGATCCTTTATTACAGTAGCTCAATATTACCATTCCGTTATCTCGTGACCACGAGATCCTTTATTACAGTAGCTCAATATTACCATTCCGTTATCTCATGATCACGAGATCCTTTATCCCAGTAGCTCGATACTACCATTCCATTATCTCGTGACCACGAGATCCTTTATCCCAGTAGCTCGATATTACCATTCCGTTATCTCGTGACCACGAGATCCTTTATTACAGTAGCTCAATATTACCATTCCGTTATCTCGTGACCACGAGATCCTTTATTACAGTAGCTCAATATTACCATTCCGTTATCTCATGATCACGAGATCCTTTATCCCAGTAGCTCGATACTACCATTCCATTATCTCGTGACCACGAGATCCTTTATCCCAGTAGCTCGATATTACCATTCCGTTATCTCGTGACCACGAGATCCTTTATTACAGTAGCTCGATATTACCATTCCGTTATTTCGAGACCACAAGATCCTTTATTACAGTAGCTCAATATTACCATTCCGTTATGATCACGAGATCCTTTATCCCAGTAGCTCGATACTACCATTCCCTTATCTCGTGACCACGAGATCCTTTATCCCAGTAGCTCGATATTACCGTTCCGTTATCTCGTGACCACGAGATCCTTTATCCCAGTAGCTCGATATTACCGTTCCGTTATCTCGTGACCACGAGATCCTTTATTACAGTAGCTCAATATTACCATTCCGTTATCTCGTGACCACGAGATCCTTTATTACAGTAGCTCAATATTACCATTCCGTTATCTCGTGACCACGAGATCCTTTATCCCAGTAGCTCGATATTACCATTCCCTTATCTCGTGACCACGAGATCCTTTATCACAGTAGCTCGATATTACCGTTCCGTTATCTCGTGACCACGAGATCCTTTATCCCAGTAGCTCGATATTACCATTCCGTTATCTCGTCACCACGAGATCCTTTATACCAGTAGCTCGATATTACCATTCCCTTATCTCGTGACCACGAGATCGTTTATCCCAGTAGCTTGATATTACCATTCCCTTATCTCGTGACCACGAGAGCATATATCCCAGGATCTTGATATTACCATACCGTTATTGTGTCTACAGAATTAACTTTTTTTTACGTTATTCGTTTTTTTCATTTCAATATGTATTTTTATGTTTAATTGAAGCTTCTATTGCCATCTAAGATTTGTGGAACTAAATCAAACAGCAATTCATCCAAAGGCCTCTGGAAGATAAGAACAATGCTAGCCAATTTGAGGTCAATTGTTAACAGGTCATGTGGCAATGACATAGAGCTGCCATTATTCATTTACTCTATAAAACTAATGTTTATTTCTCACATCAAATTGTTTAGAAATGTTTTTATGAAATGCCCCAGGTCCTCAAACCTAACAGCAAGGATTACCATCAGAATAAATAAACCTGCAGATAGTCCTGCCTTGAGCTCAGTTTACTCATTATCTGACCTTACCTGAAGGGAATCACAACGAGCCCACCTTTTTCATTTTCCAACAGTACTATAAAGTGTTCCTCACAAAATAAGGTTATGTTTGTAATAATGGATAAATAAAAACATATTTTTACATTACATTTTTGTATTCTTTATACTGTTGACTAGATGTTCAAGAGTTCAGCATAACATTGCATTAGTGTAGAATGATTTACAATCCCATGCCCTCGTATTTATTTCAGTTAAAAAGACCACATAGATTTACACCGTACTTTACTGGAGCCATTGTTCACAGAGTAGGTTCAAAATACAAGGTCAATCCCTATCGTTTTTTATTTTTTATTTTGTATTGCATTGGCTGACGATTAGTTCAAATGAATCCATGTTCCATCTCCTGTAACTCATTATCTTCCACTGTACAATGACTTCTCAGTGTACATTTCCTTTCAGGTCAAACACATGATCAAATCCTCTGCAGATCTTATACCAATCATCACAGCCACCCCGATGGTCTGCATAACAACCAGTCTTCCAATAGAAACAAAACAATCTGATCTGGTGACGATGTCATCAGATCTGTTCTCAAATAAACTGTTAAACTAGGCACACACTTTATTGCTTCAGCGCTCTTAAATGTTGCTTTGTATTAGACCTGCATGCTTGGAAATCCTCTGTAACCAAAAACAAATGTTAATCCCATCATGATTGCAATGTTGATACTGTACATGAGCTCAAAGCCTGTACAGCAAACCATACCGTATATAGGTTTATGTGCTTGATTGATACAAAGAGTCTGTGATATAGACGCTAACAACTCTTGTCAACCTCACTCAGCAGAGAAGGATTAAATAATGTTTCTATTTTTTTGCTTTGTTTCTTTTTGCATAGAAAACAGTAAACATGTTTTGAAATAACCAACCGGTATGTTCAGGTGTAGGTATTATTTGTTTTTCCTGTGTTGTCTTTATAAAGTTTCCAATCTTCTTGTTCTACCGTTACACTCATTTGCATCATAGAGGCACATTTATTCTGGGGGTTGGAGGTATCAGTGGTCCTGTGGCACTTTCCAATGAACTGGTCTATGAAACAGGGTACTCAGCCACCCCAGCTCTTAGAACAAATATGATACATATCTATCTAAATCACTGTCAGATAATGTTAAAACACTGTCTGGCTGCTTTCAGTGTGCCAGAAATGCATTTTTAAAGCACTTCAGACACAATAAGATCAGAATACAAGTGTTCGAACGAGTAAAAGCCCCTCCGTATATACCCCTATTGAGCACCTCTTAAATCACAAGTATGGTACATCTAAATATGCCAATATTTGGTGTAGGTATAACACTATAAAAAAATAATGTGCATTCTAAAATGATATTTATTTTAAAAGCCCCCTAAATTAAACATACTAGTTATTAATTTATTTTTGGATTGGCAACTTGGATTCTTAAATAGATTTGAGAAATTAGCACACTGTGCCAATTTAACCTTTTTATTGCATGTATCTCATGACCACAAGATCATTTATCCCAGGATCTCGATATTACCAAGACAACAAAACTTTTTTTGATATACAGCTATATTGACTTGAATTGACATATGAAGAGTTACACACATTCAGCCAAACATCTATTTCACAAACGTTCTATTTATGTATGCATTATATGTTACTTTTCCATGTGGAATAAGTTGAAAAATAAAAACAAATTGTTAACACATACAACAACAGATGACAGCAGCAAACAGTCCCTTATGTATGTCAAGTGTATTTGGTTTCTATTCCAAATGATAAAATATGGCAGAACAAGCTCTTGACAGATCTCCTTATTAAATAAACATATGACTCATCTTTTTGGAATTTTATAAAAACAAATAACATTTAGAAACAAGTGAATGACACCGGTTCTAATTCGAAACAAGTGAAGTTGCAGTGCTGTCTTTTTGTGTTTGTCATTGGTTATGTTAACAATGACTTTTAGCAACCAAGAACATCATATTTCCATAATGCACTATTTTGTCACACACTTATTTTTTTTAATGAAGTGCATGATAAAAAGTGGCACAACACAAAGTGGGTAAAAAAGTGGGGTTATTGGCCATTTTGGCTTGATAAACAGTGTGCTGTACCATTTACTTCATCATATGGTAGGAACAGCAGAATAATTCTTCATGTGAGTGAGACACAAACTCAAACAGGTGGTAACATAGACACTTTATATGCCTGTTGTTGAGGGTTCAGTTCCAACCTTGTTCTATTCCTTTCATTATATATTATTCTGTCAATACATTTGCTACATAGGCAATGCAAGCTTGAATCTTATAGTCCATAATTTTGTATACTTGGAGAGCTAAAAGTAATTCAAGTGACTTTCAACTAGAGGTGCCAGGTCAATAAAGGAGGATCTCCTGTGTACACTGCCAGTTTCTTCTCTCCAGTTAATTGGATTATTGTGTGGCTTTTTTTCTCCATGTACCCCCTCTTGGTAGCAAAGCTTGCAATCTACTAGAGAGACAGAGACATATTCTTGAGGAGGTCATGGATAACATCAAGCAAGCGCAGAGTAAACAGGCAAACGTATTACTGTTAGAGCTGGAAAGTGGTGCAGTACCAATCAGGGCACAGTTTTCTTTGTTCCTGATAAAAAAGAAACAGCAAAGAGTAAAATAAGTGGCTTTCCTAGCCTTGGGATGGTATTTAACATTTGCACAACTGGATTACAAATAATGTTAACTTAAACTAGTATTTTTTTCAAGACCAGTATATGCATGTAAAAACGGTCATCATTATCAACATCATCACAGCTTCAGCACCAGTAGATTGAAATTTGAACAGCTAAGCTATACTTCACAATTGTGCCATGGTTCTGTTGAATCTTTGTTTCATTCCTAATGTTTCATAACCAATGCAGTGCTGCCTCCTTCATCTGTTCTTTCTAAAACCACACAGATTGTACATTTTAATGTCAAAACTGATGCATAAATTACTGTCATGAATATTTAGATGTATTCGGAAATCAGTGTTCTTTCACTAATAATTACTTTTGAATTACTTATTGAACGATGTACATATTCAGATTACTCTTAGATAATATGATAATATTTCACATTACGTGTCTCTAATTACTGTGTATTTACATAGCAGATGTAAATACACATAATAACAATGTTATTAGGCATACCAGTAGTTACAATGTACTTAACGTGTAAAGATTTTTGCATGATATGTGCAAGTGCACAGTTGTATCAGAAAAGGGTTAGATTTAGAGTTAGGGTTAGAGTTAGGGTTAGGGTTAGGATTGGGGTTATAGCATGCAAAAAATTACACATTAAGTGCATTGTAACTATGCATAATGACATTGTAATTATGTGTAAATATGTATTTATTATTATTATTAATTTCTTTACAGACGCCCTTATCCAGGACGACTTACAATTGTTACAAGATATATTATTATTTCTACATACAATTACCTGTTTATACAGTTGGGTTTTTACTGGAGCAATCTAGGTAAAGTACCTTGCTCAAGGGTACAGCAGCAGTGTCCCCCACTTGGGATTGAACCCACGACCCTCTGGTCAAGAGTCCAGAGCCCTAACCACTACTCCACACTGCTGCCCTTATACTAAGCCCTTATACTAAGTTTTGGATATTGTTTTGAAGCAGCATTAAAATACAGATGTATACTGTAAGTCCTCTTGCAGCAAAACAAGTTGATAGATTTCAGCAAACCTTGCCAAGTAGTTACATTAGAGTCTAGTGGATTGAGACCCTTTCAAATGTTCCACCTGTGAACAGCAGATCTACTAGTAAAATAATGATAGCGTTGAACACTAGGCATCCATGTGTATACCAAAGCTGCAGAAAGAAAATAAATCTATTTCAATGGTTGTCATATAAACCTGTAAAAGGTTACCATTTAAACTTTTTTATACATATACTACATATTTGTTGTGCATGCAATCAGAAGCACAAATCTGATCTGAAACACTGACGGACAAATCCCCTCGTCTACACAACTCAATTATTGTAATCTTTATCACTCATTTGTCAAAGCTGGTGAAAGGCAATCTTGTGAATGAAGATAATAATGAACAAAGGTAGCTCCATTGTGTCAAATGTCAGTAAAGCTAAAGTCAGAGTAATCAAAACAGGTTCAGTAGCACAGCTCCTAATGCACATGCTGTACCTCAATAGACACTTTGAGCAGCTGGCCCAACGCATGTGGTGCATGAAATAATCTGTTCTATGAAGATGAGAATTGCAATGCTGCCTCTGTGAGTGAGACACAAAGCTGTGTTGCAGATCCGCTTCATTTGCCTTCTGTGTGATTGATAGCATAACATAGAAGTAAGATCATTATTATACTGCACATGGCAATATGTATCATCTTTATTTAGAAAATAATGAATATACAATTCCTATTGAAATTGTTGGAGATTAATTTGAGGTATGCACATTTACAACACTGGGGTCTATTCAATTGAAAGGCTTAGTATACAAGTGGTATTATTGTAAATTATTGTAATTGACTGATATATATATATATATATATATATATATATATATATATATATATATATATATATATATATATATATATATATATATTGTAACACAGTGGGGATGGGATTGGAGTCATCCCCGCAGTAAAATGTGTGGGTTTGTTTTGTTTGATTGTTTTGCTTTATTGTTCATTGATTTGTTAATTGTTGTAGTATTAATTATCCCCTGCACCTGGTAGCCATTGTCAAATTAGTACCAGGTGCAGGGTATTTAAGGGAGGCAGATTTTCTGCTTGGGGCCGCTTCCAGAGTCCAGAGGGGAGGAGCTACCGCTTCCAGAGCCCAGAAGGGAGGAGCTGCCGCTTCCAGAGCCCAGAGGGGAGGAGCCGCCGCTTCCGGAGCCCAGAGGGGAGGAGCCGCCGCTTCCAGAGCCCAGAGGGGAGGAGCTGCCGCCGCCCGAGCCAGAGGGGGAGGAGCTGCCTGAGCTGCAGCAGGAGCTGCAGCTGAATGAGGAAGAGGAGCTAAAGTGCCCAGCACCACCACAACCCCGACCTCCACCCCAGCAAAGCAGTCCGGCGCTGGTGGGTACGGTCCCTTGCTCTGTGCTCGTGGACACCATGCCGGAATGCATGGACCTCCCTGTGCTCGACCTAGTGCCCAGGTCGGGGCACCACCAGGCACAGTTGCTCACCTGGTCCCTTGCTCCGCTCCCCCTGAAACCTCAGACGTCACGACGCGGTCGTGTGACGTCACTGGCGTTCCCCCTTCCTCCCGCTGTGTTCCCCCTGGAGTCTCAGAGGTCGTTGCGCCGGTCCCGTGGCTCACACCTCTGCCTGTTGCTGCACCGTCCAGGGTACCGGCCTACGCGTCGGTCGCCCCTAGCAAGCCGTTTGGGTCCCTCCTCGCCGGATCATGGTCCCTACCCTGAAGCGCCGGAGGACTCCACCCATCCTCAAGCCCACCCGAAGGATCGGGAGAAGGTGGAACTTTGTGGACTCGAGGGTGGGTGGTTATGCTTTAGGGGAGGGGGTGGCCTTGGAATGGCCAGTCAGTGTTGCACACTTGGGGGGGAGGATATGTAACACAGTGGGGATGGGATTGGAGTCATCCCCGCAGTAAAATGTGTGGGTTTGTTTTGTTTGATTGTTTTGCTTTATTGTTCATTGATTTGTTAATTGTTGTAGTATTAATTATCCCCTGCACCTGGTAGCCATTGTCAAATTAGTACCAGGTGCAGGGTATTTAAGGGAGGCAGATTTTCTGCTTGGGGCTGCTGAGAGAGAAGGAAGCAGGATAGGTGCTCTGCTTCCGAGCAGTCGGGTGAAGGAAGGTAGTGTAAACCTGTGTGGTTTGTTTCGGGGTGAAGATTTTGTTTTGTGTTCCAGGTAAACAGCTTAGCTGTCCTGATTTATAGTTTAGGTTCCTGTTTGTTTAGTTAGCGCTCGTAAAGAGCTAGGTGTTTGTTTTGTATTTTGTTTATTTTTGTGTTTATTAAAAATTGTGCAACCGCACTTAAAAAATCAATTTCTGTGTATTGGGTCTATTTTTAAAGGGGCAACGAACCGTGTGAGGTGCAATCTTTTACAATATATATATATATATATATATATATATATATATATATATAGATAGATAGATATAGATATAGATATCGATATATATATATATATATATATATATATATATATATATATATACAGACGTGCTCAAATTTGTTGGTACCCTTACAGCTCATTGAAATAATGCTTCATTCCTCCTGAAAAGTGATGAAATTAAAAGCTATTTTATCATGTATACTTGCATGCCTTTGGTATGTCATAGAATAAAGCAAAGAAGCTGTGAAAAGAGATGAATTATTGCTTATTCTACAAAGATATTCTAAAATGGCCTGGACACATTTGTTGGTACCCCTTAGAAAAGATAATAAATAATTGGATTATAGTGATATTTCAAACTAATTTGTTTATTTAATTAGTATCACACATGTCTCCAATCTTGTAATCAGTCATTCAGCCTATTCAAATGGAGAAAAGTAGTCACTGTGCTGTTTGGTATCATTGTGTGCACCACACTGAACATGGACCAGAGAAAGCAAAGGAGAGAGTTGTCTGAGGAGATCAGAAAGAAAATAATAGACAAGCATGGTAAAGGTAAAGGCTACAAGACCATCTCCAAGCAGCTTGATGTTCCTGTGACAACAGTTGCAAACATTATTAAGAAGTTTAAGGTCCATGGAACTGTAGCCAACCTCCCTGGGCGCGGCCGCAAGAGGAAAATCGACCCCAGATTGAACAGAAGGATAGTGCGAATGGTAGAAAAAGAACCAAGGATAACTGCCAAAGAGATACAAGCTGAACTCCAAGGTGAAGGTACGTCAGTTTCTGATCGCACCATCCGTCGCTTTTTGAGCGAAAGTGGGCTCCATGGAAGAAGATCCAGGAGGACTCCACTTTTGAAAGAAAAACATAAAAAAGCCAGACTGGAATTTGCTAAAATGCATATTGACAAGCCACAATCCTTCTGGGAGAATGTCCTTTGGACAGATGAGTCAAAACTGGAGCTTTTTGGCAAGTCACATCAGCTCTATGTTCACAGATGAAAAAATGAAGCTTTCAAAGAAAAGAACACCATACCTACAGTGAAACATGGAGGAGGCTCGGTTATGTTTTGGGGCTGCTTTGCTGTGCCTGGCACAGGGTGCCTTGAATCTGTGCAGGGCACAATGAAATCTCAAGACTATCAAGGCATTCTGGAGTGAAATGTACTGCCCAGTGTCAGAAAGCTCTGTCTCAGTCGCAGGTCATGGGTCCTCCAACAGGATAATGACCCAAAACACACAGCTAAAAGCACCCAAGAATGGATAAGAACAAAACATTGGACTATTCTGAAGTGGCCTTCTATGAGTCCTGATCTGAATCCTATCGAACATCTATGGAAAGAGCTGGAACTTGCAGTCTGGAGAAGGCACCTATCAGACCTGAGACAGCTGGAGCAGTTTGCTCAGGAAGAGTGGGCCAAACTACCTGTTAACAGGTGCAGAAGTCTCATTGAGAGCTACAGAAAACGTTTGATTGCAGCGATTGCCTCTAAAGGTTGTGCAACAAAATATTAGGTTAGCGGTCCCATCATTTTTGTCCATGCCATTTTCATTTGTTTTATTATTTACAATATTATGTTGAATATAAAATCAAAAGCAAATTTTTATTAAATATGGAATAAACAATGGTGGATGCCAATTACTTTTGTTAGTTTCAAGTTATTTCAGAGAAAATTGTGCATTCTTCATTTTTTGTGGAGGGGTACAAACAAATTTGAGCACGTCTGTATATAGATAGATAGATAGATAGATAGATAGATCGATATATAGATACCATTCTCTAGTTACTACAAGGCTCAAGGCTCCTTTTATTCATTTAAGTGGCCAGCTAATGTCAGAGCCATGCTGGTATGTCAACATGCAGGCATTTTTGAAAGGTGAAAGATACATGGTATGGTCATTTTACAAAACTAATAATGCATCAATTTAGTAGTTTAATTTTGAGAATAGGGCCCTAAAAGTTTGAACCTTAAAACAATCATACAGAGTATATAGAACAATTTATTGAGAACCTGAAATAGTTTGTTGACAACAGCTGTTTTAACAATAAGAAGGATTTCATTTGTCAAAATTGATGGACATATCCATCATAAGTGTAGTGTAATGAAAAAAAAATTATACCGTGAACCTTTTCAATTTTACTATTTGTGAAGCGTTGAATTTGCTGACCTACATGCAGGGGGGGGGACGGGGGGGACGGGGGGGACGGGACACATAAGGGGCTCTTCATCAGTTCCCATTGAAGTAAAATGGACAACTTGTCACAAAATCTATTTCTTTATGCATCAGTAAATGTTCATTAATTGAACTTGTCATAACTGTTTTGCATGTATGTCATATTAAAAATGATTTGAACTTATCTCTTGCTGTTTTGTAAATTCAGCATAGATTGGCAATTCACACCTTGCTGGTAATTTATCAGAGTAGTTCAGTTGCTTAGGGTAGTTATTTTTTATTATGTAGTTGAGGGCAGTTATTTTTTTTTTTTATAAATGTAGTCGTTGCCAATTGTTTTTATTATTTTCTCCCAATTTAGAATGGCCAATTATTTTTTAAGCTCAGCTCACTGCTACCACCCCTGCGCTGACTCGGGAGGGCGAGGACGAACACACACTGTCCTCCGAAGCGTGTGCTGTCAGCCGACCGCTTTTTTTTTGTTTGTTTATTTTAAATGCGGACTCACCATGCAGCCACCCAAGAGCTACCGCGTCGGAGGTCAGCGCAGCTCTCGGGCAGCTTACAGGCAAGCCCGCAGGCGCCCGGCCAGACTACAGGGGTCGCTGGTGCGCGGTGAGCCGAGGACACCCTGGCCGACTTAACCCTCCCTCCCCCCAGGCGAAACTCGGCCAATTGTGTGCCGCCCCCTGAGAGCTCCCGTCCACGGTCGGCTGTGGAATAGCCTGGACTCGAACTTGCGACGTCGAGACTATAGAGCGCATCCTGCACTACACGTGGAGCGCTTTTACTGGATGCACCACTCGGGAGCCCCCGGTAGTTATTTTTTGGTTATTATTTTTTTATTTTGTATTTACAGAAGACAGCCCTTCTATGCTGAAAGCTTGGAATCACCAGTAAAGTGGTTTATACTTGGTGAAGATATCACTTCAGTTACCTTCAAAGGAAATTGGTCTGTCTTCCTCCGCAGGGGAGATGTGAGTGCTATTGCCTAACCTTTATTGCAAATGTTTAAAACCATGCCTAAAACCTGTAGCAATTCCTTATAGATTTGGTCTCAGGAAGTATTGAACAATAAATTTATCTTTACTACAATTCATTCATTTAAGTCTGAAAGGTAATCCAAATATTTCCACTGAGTAATGTAGACTACTGCTGTACACTAGATTAACAAAAAGTATGTTGATCCTGCAAAGACAATCTGTGGGTGTATACAGATTTGTGCATGTTTTATCATACATTCTTCACTGAATCACATATTTTAGTTAACATATTTATATGATTAGTCTATAAAGACATTTTTCAGTGATGTCTAAAAGCATGTTTCATGCTAATGGCATTGTCATGGTTATTCATTCAAACAAAGACACTGGTTGATAGTGTTCATTCTTATTTTTTTCATATCGTACATATTGGACAGGAATTGTGGCGTATAGTGAAGGCTGTATCTGAGGAGGCAGAGAGAAGAAGCAGCTGGCTCTGGTTGAGGAGGAAAGAGGCCAATTGGGGACCTTAAAAAGAGAGGTGATGGATGAAGTCAACATCAATGAAAAGGAATGGATGGTTATCGCAAGTGATGGAGGAAGTTAACATCAATAAAAAGGAACGGATGGCTTGTAAGTAAACTAGGCTAGGTTGGGTAGGGGGTGGAGGGGAGTGGTACTGGGATGGCAGCGTCACTGTCGAGTCTTCCTGAGGTGTCATGGGCTAGTCGACGAAACACCGAAGACGGGAGGTGCCCACCTGATGACCCCTGTGGTGCCCCACCCAGCCCTTTCCAGACAGGCGCTAGGGAGGTTGCCCTTTGGTTGATCTCTGGAACCAGCATCAGCACCATTCTGAGTGCTGATATTCCAGGGAGGCTGCAAATAGGCTGATAAACTTCATGTGATCATTGTTATCACTGCTGCAAATAGGCTGATAAACTTTATGTGATCATTATTATCACTACACCGAAGTGTGTAAACTATATTAACAATTCTTTATTTTGAGATTGTAAAACATTTTAAACATAGATTTTAATAGAGCAATGGATTTTTTTCTGTGACACATCAGGAACACAATCTATTCCAGTTCTATTTTTTCAGTTCTATTTGTGTAGCAGTCAAAGGGTTACAATTAGAACTTGAAGCATCTTTCACCTGATAAACCCGTGCATATTACTGAAGCATGAGACATGAGTGAAGCGGAAGGTATTCCAGTCTCCATTTCCCCAGGTCTTTCTACTAGGCAGTGGCTGACAAACCCTACAATGGGAAAGAGGAGAAACAGGACAATCAACAAATTCCATAGTATTATTATTATTATTATTATTATTATTATTATTATTATTATTATTATTATTATTATTATTATTAAGCAACTTTTGTTTAATCCACCATCTACCAAGTCTTTCTTTGGACACCACAAACAAATTAATGTTGAAAAAATAATTAAGATCTAATTACAAATTTCATTTTTGCTTAAATTATACTGACGTAAAAGCAAAAGGAGCAAGGGAAATATGAAATATCAATACTGTAAGCTATATTTTACTTCCAGTCTTGGATATCTAGTGCATGTGAAATGCTAGATTAAGTCTCATGGGTCTACCACATCTAACCTGAATCCTTCATTTAACTTGAAAAATTACTGTGTAGCCCACCCTAGAGGCTCAGAAGAATATCTGCCAGCCTATTTCAGTTTGCTTATTAAAATATGATCTTTTTCATTGTTACCTGTACTGAGATCCAGTTTTGTCTCTGCTGATTTTGAACTTCTGCAGCATGTATGACACCAGTGTTTTGTGGAGCTCCACTGGCAAGAGGAGCACTCAAGCAAGGCAGGATGGATGTGCTGTCAGTTTTCCCTGTGGTGAAAATCCAAGCCATTGGCCCAGATGAGAACTGACAGATATTGTCACCGATTGAGAGAGCTTCAAAATGGGATGGTGACGTGAAAGCGCACACAGTAAAAGCTGGTTCCTATATACTTTCTACAGATGTCATGTCACCATGGTGTGTATTAATGTTAAAGCAGAGTGTGTTTGGACAGCACCAAGCTCTTGTGTGACTGTGTATATGGTATGAGTGGAGTAAGTACAAATAGGCTCATTCCCTAAGCATTCCCTTCAGCCACAGTGGAGTATCCTCTTCTGGAAACTAAGGTGTATTTAAATTCTCTTCCTTCTACCCTGAAATTCTTTAACCAAAAACAATCCCACTGAATCATTTTGTCACCTTAATCCACATTCCTATGGGACTGAGTTAACACTCAACCTCTTTATTAGAAACATAGACAAGATTTTGGTTGACTCAAAATAGGCTTTACACCTTGTCTCTAGTCAATCTGAAGCACTTTAATCATTGAAGGTATAATGAAAATCTAAAGGTTAATAGCATCTAATTCCATTACATGTCCCTTGCCTTTATATGATGTCACTCTGAAAGCTTCTGTATTCGTTTCCTCCAGTATTAAGTTTGCTTGAATAATAGCTGCCTATTTGCCTGCATGTTGATGTACTTTCTTACTGCCTTGAAATAATTACAGCAGGGGTTCATTTGTGCCAGATCGCAGCGGATCCCAGATCTGGTACCTTTTTGTCTGAGGGGCGATAATTAAACAGTTTTCAAATGATGAACTGTATGAACAAAAAAAAGAACTCTATGTACAGAACATACAATAAAATAAAATGCTTTCCTCTGAGTTGTATATGGGAGCTGCTGTAAATCAAGATCAGTACATTAGGTGTATAAACAAAAAATGCTATCTGTCTTCCTTAATTATAAGAGTCAGTACCTTTTTGTTTACAAATTAACCCCATGAATGTAAGAATGTGACTTTTAAAGTCTGACCCTATGTGTTCTATAGAAAAGTGTAGATGTGCTGAAAGGTAACACTTGACAAGTTTGGTGGTATCAACTCATCCCTCAGTGGATGAATTATAATTTGGAAAGAACACTGAACTGCTCCCTTAACATCTAAAGGAGGGATGCCTCCCAGGCAGGTTTGAGGGTTGCTTGCAAGGAAGGTCATGTTGACACTACTCAGGCTGCTATGTGTATATAATATAAAGGACTTCAGTTTCCAGTGTTGCCAGTCAAGATCCGTTCACAAAAACCTGCCTTAGGACATTTCAGATCTGGAAAGCAGATGATACCACAGTGCCCAATTTTCAAACAACAGCCTTCATTTTCATTTACTGACTGTAGAAATCAGAAACAATGCATTATTTTCTTTTTCTTTGGTGGAATGACTTTTGTGGGTTTTGCTTCATCTCTTTATGATGAGGCACACATCGCACACACCTTTTAGCAGATTAAAGCAATTAGTTGTTTTAACTGAGCATAGCAGGTTAAGCAAAGAGTAAACATTGCAATTGGAGAAAATAATATGAATGTGTTTCTTTTCCTAGTCTAATGAGCATTTCAGTTTAAGACACCAACTAACAGAGAATATTAACAATACTTTATAGGGGGCGTGACAATACAGTAATTATAGTAATAATAAAGAAAAATGTAAATAATGTGAATTTTACAAACTCTAAATGTTTACCTATAATACCGGTATTTATTTAGCCTGGAAAACCATGCACAATAAAGCAGAGACCCAAACACAGGTAATTTTGTTTTTGAGAATCAGCAACAGTTCTGTTCCTGCCGCATTGTACCCTTGTTCGACACATAAAATGGATTGCTTGTGGTGCATGAAAAAATACAGAGCGACTGTGCAGGTGCGTCATCGAATAAAAAAGGAAAAGTTCAGAAATATGAAGAAAGTTACTAAGAAGTTGGATGTATCTTTGTTGTATCTACAGATGAGCCTATTTGTACTTACTCCACTCCTCGGTGTGTGGTCTGTGGTGATGTGCTGGCTAGTGACAGCTTGAAGCTGTGCAAACTGAGACGTCATTTTGAGACGAGACATCATGAACTGAAAGATAAGCTCCACTGAACTTTAACCCTTTTCCAGGGAAGTCTATAACAATCTGTGAAAACAATCCTGGTACATCTCCACACAGTACATAGCTGCAGTAAAACCTCATGTATACAGTATGTAAATGAATAGGATCCTTAAATTGTATATCTACAATCCATTTAACACACCATAAGAAACCATTCACATAGTAATATAATGTGGTACATGTTTTTAATTTATTTATATATTTCATACATATTTAATTAGCTCTCCCTAACCATTTAAATATGTTTAATGATGTTGTTCAACTAGGGTGACACTTAAGTGTTTTTGCACAACAACTTTCACTCATCTCATGCAAATTGTAACGACCAATTAAAATAATAAAGCTGTGCTTTCACAGCCCCCCACTTGTACTTTCAATATACAAAAATAAAAGTTTGATTACTGCAGAATCCTTTCTTCATACAGGTCTCATGGTGACCTAGCTCTGTATCAAAAGTATCAAGGAAGTTCCACCTGACTGGCTAGCTTTGCTTTTATTCTTTACTTTATAAATACAGGGGCTCTGGATTGTTGAGCATCATCATGTTATAAAAATGACATTGGTCTGCTTAAACACACTCAAACTGCAACAAGAACATTTCAAAAGCCCGGAAACTCACATGAATGCTGCAGCATTTTGGATGTATTACTCCAAAATACTTATTCATCTACTATATACTGTATATATCCTTTTTAAGGGTACAAAAGCAATGCTACTACTGTGACTAATTATATTAAACAAAAATGTACTCATTTTTACTCAAGCAATTTATTTTATTTTTGATTTCACCTGTGATTTAGTCCATAGGAATCTATAGTTGTCTGGCTATTGCTTTGCTATACGTAAACAGAAACGTCTCTTGTAACTCCATTCCATAACAGCTACTGTTTTCTCTGGCTGCGATTAATTGTGTGTACGTCCCTGAATAAAAATGAAATGCATGTCTGTGGATGCACTGACACTACACCATCTGTCCAAGAGCACAGATTTACACTCCCAGATATCTTCATGTTTCACCCGGTGGTCCCTAAAGAAGCATCACTTTAAACAGGGCCACATGGACACAACATCTCTCAATGCCATCTCAAGGTCTTTCCTTTAGTTCTGGGGGTCTCTGATCTGAATGAATAATGTGTGATACAGTTAGCTCTATGGGTGTGTGGCAGGATGACAGAGGTTTGAGGCTCAGAGACAGTGGAAGGGGCAAAATAATGATCTTTATTCAACAAAAAATACAAAATAAACCGGCACGAGGGCCAAACAAAAAGGTTTCAAACACAAAATAAACACAACAAAACTTACAAATAAAGCTTCCAGGCTGGGCGTTGCCTTCACTGGCTTAAAACAGACAAACACAGCACAAACAAAACACTCCTCCTCTTCTGGAACTCTCTTCCTAGCCAGGACCTCTCCCCTGGCTTTTATCCCCTGTGGCTGGAGCCCAATTAATCAATAATTGCTGCTTATTCAATTAGGGCTCCAGCCACATTCTCACATGTTTTCCTGGCAGGGAGGAATTTTAACCCCCTCCCTGCCAGTCCCAACCATGTTCAAAAAGACGGGGCAGTCCCCCGTCACAGGGTGTTATGGAAATGTGAGGGGGGGGCTGCATAAAAAAGAGTAATGGTACCCAAAAGACACAAGCACTTACCCATACAGCTGAATATGTTGGTTGCTATCTCTCAGTCTACCTTGATATAAAAGGTATTGGAAATTAACTCAGGATCCCCATCAGGTCTTATAATAAAAGAACAAGCAAGTTTGGGAGTTACCAGGAGGAGCTAGTTCTTGGACTAAGGCTACTGCTGCAGAACTGCATCCAAATGACTGCTGTGGTAATACTGTAATACCACTCATCGCTTTATACACTTTGAGGCTTTAGATCTGTGTTTGTGGTAGTTTTCAGTCAGGTTAAAATGCAAATGATAAATAAAAAATGTTTTTAAGAACCCTGGTTTGCGATGACCCATTACTTTTGAATAAGCTGTCCTCTCACGTCTGTTGGGCTAATGAAGGGTCTATTTTGAGAAACACTGCATTAGGGGGACAAAACTTTGATGCAAGTTGTTGATTCCTCAGGTGAGAGATTCTCAGGGAACTTCTGCAGCTCAAGGAGCAACTACTGTACAGCACTTCCGATGACTATTCACTTCATGTCAGTTATCATGCTACAACTCCAGATCTGCCTGGAATATCCTCCCTTTAAATAACTGTAACAGATGCACAGGATGCTCCTGGAACATTTTAATAGAACTATCAGAGTTCAGGGGATACTGAAATGAGACACCACTCTGAATCCAGGATGCTAACATGCTACATTGGTTATAGTGATTTGCTTTTCTTGGTAATGTGTTGCTGTATATCTTAGATGATGGATGTGTGTGTTTGTGTGTGTGTGTGTGTGTGTGTGTGTGTGTGTGTGTGTGTGTGTGTGTGTGTGTGTGTGTAAATAGTGTTTTGTTTGGCTGTGTGGGTTTCAATAAAGATGTATTACTTTGAATTTAAGTTTGACAGGGATGGGGTTAATTCCATCCCTGCCAAAATCCAAGTGTGGAATATGGCTGGGTCTTGATTGATTAATTGATGTAAAGGGAGACAAATTCTTTGTTTAGCAGAAGGTAATTAGAGTTCAGTGAAGGCAAATGCTCAGCCTGAACAGTAGGGAAAAGCTACATACACTGTGATAGCATTGCTTTTGTGTTTTTGATTTGTATTTGGTTTGGATTGTTTTGTTTGAACTGTTATTTTGTTCCTGTGTTTTTGTTTGTTTTTGTTAATAAGTATGCATGTCCAGTGCTACAGCAGCTTCCTGTTCTCAAGAGCACATTAGATTATAAAGCACTCCTAAATAATTAGATTCTGTTAAACAGGATGGAATGCAAGACAAGTTACTAAAGCTTTACAGTAAAGTCCTTATGAAGCTTAAAAAAAGCTGATGTTATTCTTAGTGTCAATAAATTAATTTCTCTGTAGCCTATGATAGAAGATCTCCAGTGCTCAGAATGCTACTTTTCAGCAACAAGAAGAGACTCCAGTGGAGAGAACCAAAGAACATATCTTGTTGATTTGTTCACAAATACATTTTATTGACCCAGATTCCATTAGCCATTCTACCACCTAAAATAATTTTGAAGGCTACTTTTTATGTATCCCAAGAGTAAACGCATGATTGCTATTTTTATTGAATAAATGAAATCATGTTAGCAGACAGAAGCAAATGCAAATTATTTCAATTAAAATGGATCTGAAAGGACTGAATGACAAACGGAAAAGGTGTAATGTAATGCAAATAGAAAGCAGGCAAACAGCAGGAGCATTGTATCATTTCAGTAATCACCAACCAGCCCAAAGCACTTCATAACATGTTTGTGAATAGTGCATTTTTAATAAAAAAAAAAATAATAATAATTACCCCATTATGTTTTTTTTGTAAGCAGAGTAATAGACAGCCATCATTGATTATAAAAATGCCATAAGATGAAATACAATATAATAGGAGACTTTACTACATTGACAGGCAACATTCACAGGGCACGTACTAAAAAAAAAGATTTTCTTTCAACAAGCAGAAAAAATGTAAAATACATAAATTAATACTGTGTTGCCGTATTTTTCGGCAGATTGATTTGGAACAAAGAATAAGCATAGTTTGAATGATAACATCCAGGGTCCTTTACCAGAGATTAGGGACCTCATATTGACCAATTAGCTTAAAGGAAATATCTGATCCATTTTCTAATGTATATTAAATTGACATCTAGTTGTCATTTTTGTAGAAAATGATTTTTGGGAAATATATTATTTTCATATGGGAATTTGTTTATTAAATTATAATTTGAACATGCACACCTCATTACTGTAGAGTCATTTCATTCCCAAATGGTAGATTTAGGCTAATTCTGAAGTGTGTTTTTGTTTTCGAGGTAGCTAATAATGTGTTGGATCATTTCAACATATTCTCTGCAGTCTGCCTAATAGATAAATAATGTAAGGTAGCACTATTGTGATTTAAAAGCTACCAAAAACTTTGTTTTATTATTTACAGTTAAGGGATGGTACAGTAATTGATTATTGTGATATCAAATTAGTTAAGTCTTGAGCATGTATTGTACTTAAAAAGGATCAGTGACACTGCAACAAATATATTTTGTTCCTCTCTCTTCCTGCAGTAGATAATCGGTTTGTCCATAAAGAGCTACTAGGACTGTGGGAGATTTTAAGTGACATGCAATTAAACTGAGCATCAGACTATTACTTTAATTCATCTCCCTCTCTATTGTAGGAGTGGAAAGGTTTTATTAAAAAAAAGCCTTCAATTGAAAAGCAGATAGAAAAAAAGTGTGTAAGAGAGCAAGAGCTACCAACAAGGGAGAGTCACAATTAATAGGAGTTAAAACATGATTTAAGATAATCTTGATAGTTTTTAGCCAATAATCAGCAATTGTAAATGTCATTATCGCCCAATCCTAATAGAGTTGAGTGGACATGAATCCTTATATTATTATTATTATTATTATTATTATTATTATTATTATTATTATTATTATTATTGTTCATGGTAAATGATAATAATCCTATAAGCTACAGTGCTTTACACTATTATTATTCATGGTGGTAGCTCGAGATTAGGCAGTGGCACGAGACCTGTGTATAATAACGTTACCTGTGTATAAGAATGCTTGTGTATAATAAGATTGCTTGTGTATAAGATTGCCTGTGTATAGTAAGATTGCCTGTGTATAATAAGATTGCCTGTGTATAGTAAGATTGCTTGTGTATAAGATTGCCTGTGTATAATAAGATTGCTTGTGTATAAGATTGCCTGTGTATAATAAGATTGCTTGTGTATAAGATTGCCTGTGTATAATAAGATTGCCTGTGTATAATAAGATTGCTTGTGTATAAGAATGCTTGTGTATAATAAGATTGCTTGTGTATAAGATTGCCTGTGTATAGTAAGATTGCCTGTGTATAATAAGATTGCCTGTGTATAATAAGATTGCTTGTGTATAAGATTGCCTGTGTATAATAAGATTGCTTGTGTATAAGATTGCCTGTGTATAGTAAGATTGCCTGTGTATAATAAGATTGCCTGTGTATAATAAGATTGCTTGTGTATAAGATTGCCTGTGTATAATAAGATTGCTTGTGTATAAGATTGCCTGTGTATAGTAAGATTGCCTGTGTATAAGATTGCCTGTGTATAATAAGATTGCTTGTGTATAAGATTGCCTGTGTATAATAAGATTGCTTGTGTATAAGATTGCCTGTGTATAATAAGATTGCCTGTGTATAATAAGATTGCTTGTGTATAAGATTGCCTGTGTATAGTAAGATTGCCTGTGTATAATAAGATTGCCTGTGTATAATAAGATTGCTTGTGTATAAGATTGCCTGTGTATAGTAAGATTGCCTGTGTATAATAAGATTGCCTGTGTATAATAAGATTGCCTGTGTATAATAAGATTGCCTGTGTATAATACGATTGCCTGTGTATAATAAGATTGCCTGTGTATAATAAGATTGCCTGTGTATAATAAGATTGCTTGTGTATAAGATTGCCTGTGTCTAATAAGATTGCCTGTGTATAATAAGATTGCTTGTGTATAAGATTGCCTGTGTATAATAAGATTGCTTGTGTATAATAAGATTGCTTGTGTATAAGATTGCCTGTGTATAGTAAGATTGCCTGTGTATAAGATTGCCTGTGTATAGTAAGATTGCCTGTGTATAATAAGATTGCCTGTGTATAATAAGATTGCTTGTGTATAAGATTGCCTGTGTATAATAAGATTGCCTGTGTATAAGATTGCCTGTGTATAATAAGATTGCTTGTGTATAAGATTGCCTGTGTATAATAAGATTGCTTGTGTATAATAAGATTGCTTGTGTATAAGATTGCCTGTGTATAGTAAGATTGCCTGTGTATAAGATTGCCTGTGTATAGTAAGATTGCCTGTGTATAATAAGATTGCCTGTGTATAATAAGATTGCTTGTGTATAAGATTGCCTGTGTATAATAAGATTGCTTGTGTATAATAAGATTGCTTGTGTATAAGATTGCCTGTGTATAGTAAGATTGCCTGTGTATAATAAGATTGCCTGTGTATAATAAGATTGCTTGTGTATAAGATTGCCTGTGTATAGTAAGATTGCCTGTGTATAATAAGATTGCCTGTGTATAATAAGATTGCCTGTGTATAATAAGATTGCCTGTGTATAATAAGATTGCTTGTGTATAAGATTGCCTGTGTCTAATAAGATTGCCTGTGTATAATAAGATTGCTTGTGTATAAGATTGCCTGTGTATAATAAGATTGCTTGTGTATAATAAGATTGCTTGTGTATAAGATTGCCTGTGTATAGTAAGATTGCCTGTGTATAAGATTGCCTGTGTATAGTAAGATTGCCTGTGTATAATAAGATTGCCTGTGTATAATAAGATTGCTTGTGTATAAGATTGCCTGTGTATAGTAAGATTGCTTGTGTATAAGATTGCCTGTGTATAATAAGATTGCTTGTGTATAAGATTGCCTGTGTATAATAAGATTGCCTGTGTATAGTAAGATTGCTTGTGTATAAGATTGCCTGTGTATAATAAGATTGCTTGTGTATAAGATTGCCTGTGTATAATAAGATTGCCTGTGTATAAGATTGCCTGTGTATAGTAAGATTGCCTGTGTATAAGATTGCCTGTGTATAGTAAGATTGCTTGTGTATAATAAGATTGCTTGTGTATAAGATTGCCTGTGTATAGTAAGATTGCCTGTGTATAAGATTGCCTGTGTATAGTAAGATTGCCTGTGTATAATAAGATTGCCTGTGTATAATAAGATTGCTTGTGTATAAGATTGCCTGTGTATAATAAGATTGCCTGTGTATAAGATTGCCTGTGTATAATAAGATTGCTTGTGTATAAGATTGCCTGTGTATAATAAGATTGCTTGTGTATAATAAGATTGCTTGTGTATAAGATTGCCTGTGTATAGTAAGATTGCCTGTGTATAAGATTGCCTGTGTATAGTAAGATTGCCTGTGTATAATAAGATTGCCTGTGTATAATAAGATTGCTTGTGTATAAGATTGCCTGTGTATAATAAGATTGCTTGTGTATAATAAGATTGCTTGTGTATAAGATTGCCTGTGTATAGTAAGATTGCCTGTGTATAATAAGATTGCCTGTGTATAATAAGATTGCTTGTGTATAAGATTGCCTGTGTATAGTAAGATTGCCTGTGTATAATAAGATTGCCTGTGTATAATAAGATTGCCTGTGTATAATAAGATTGCCTGTGTATAATAAGATTGCTTGTGTATAAGATTGCCTGTGTCTAATAAGATTGCCTGTGTATAATAAGATTGCTTGTGTATAAGATTGCCTGTGTATAATAAGATTGCTTGTGTATAATAAGATTGCTTGTGTATAAGATTGCCTGTGTATAGTAAGATTGCCTGTGTATAAGATTGCCTGTGTATAGTAAGATTGCCTGTGTATAATAAGATTGCCTGTGTATAATAAGATTGCTTGTGTATAAGATTGCCTGTGTATAGTAAGATTGCTTGTGTATAAGATTGCCTGTGTATAATAAGATTGCTTGTGTATAAGATTGCCTGTGTATAATAAGATTGCCTGTGTATAAGATTGCCTGTGTATAGTAAGATTGCCTGTGTATAAGATTGCCTGTGTATAGTAAGATTGCCTGTGTATAATAAGATTGCCTGTGTATAATAAGATTGCTTGTGTATAAGATTGCCTGTGTATAATAAGATTGCCTGTGTATAATAAGATTGCTTGTGTATAAGATTGCCTGTGTATAATAAGATTGCTTGTGTATAATAAGATTGCTTGTGTATAAGATTGCCTGTGTATAATAAGATTGCTTGTGTATAAGATTGCCTGTGTATAATAAGGGTGCCTGTGTATAATAAGGTTGCCTGTGTATAATAAGATTGCTTGTGTATAAGATTGCCTGTGTATAATAAGATTGCTTGTGTATAAGATTGCCTGTGTATAATAAGATTGTTTGTGTATAATAAGATTGCCTGTGTATAATAAGGGTGCCTGTGTATAATAAGGTTGCCTGTGTATAATAAGATTGCTTGTGTATAATAAGGTTGACTGTGTACAATAAGATTGCTTGTGTATAAGATTGCCTGTGTATAATAAGATTGCTTGTGTATAAGATTGCCTGTGTATAATAAGATTGTTTGTGTATAATAAGATTGCCTGTGTATAATAAGGGTGCCTGTGTATAATAAGGTTGCCTGTGTATAATAAGATTGCTTGTGTATAATAAGGTTGACTGTGTACAATAAGATTGCTTGTGTATAAGATTGCCTGTGTATAATAAGATTGCCTGTGTATAATAAGATTGCCTGTGTATAATACGATTGCCTGTGTATAATAAGATTGCCTGTGTATAATAAGATTGCCTGTGTATAATAAGATTGCTTGTGTATAAGATTGCCTGTGTCTAATAAGATTGCCTGTGTATAATAAGATTGCTTGTGTATAAGATTGCCTGTGTATAATAAGATTGCTTGTGTATAATAAGATTGCTTGTGTATAAGATTGCCTGTGTATAGTAAGATTGCCTGTGTATAAGATTGCCTGTGTATAGTAAGATTGCCTGTGTATAATAAGATTGCCTGTGTATAATAAGATTGCTTGTGTATAAGATTGCCTGTGTATAATAAGATTGCCTGTGTATAAGATTGCCTGTGTATAATAAGATTGCTTGTGTATAAGATTGCCTGTGTATAATAAGATTGCTTGTGTATAATAAGATTGCTTGTGTATAAGATTGCCTGTGTATAGTAAGATTGCCTGTGTATAAGATTGCCTGTGTATAGTAAGATTGCCTGTGTATAATAAGATTGCCTGTGTATAATAAGATTGCTTGTGTATAAGATTGCCTGTGTATAATAAGATTGCTTGTGTATAATAAGATTGCTTGTGTATAAGATTGCCTGTGTATAGTAAGATTGCCTGTGTATAATAAGATTGCCTGTGTATAATAAGATTGCTTGTGTATAAGATTGCCTGTGTATAGTAAGATTGCCTGTGTATAATAAGATTGCCTGTGTATAATAAGATTGCCTGTGTATAATAAGATTGCCTGTGTATAATAAGATTGCTTGTGTATAAGATTGCCTGTGTCTAATAAGATTGCCTGTGTATAATAAGATTGCTTGTGTATAAGATTGCCTGTGTATAATAAGATTGCTTGTGTATAATAAGATTGCTTGTGTATAAGATTGCCTGTGTATAGTAAGATTGCCTGTGTATAAGATTGCCTGTGTATAGTAAGATTGCCTGTGTATAATAAGATTGCCTGTGTATAATAAGATTGCTTGTGTATAAGATTGCCTGTGTATAGTAAGATTGCTTGTGTATAAGATTGCCTGTGTATAATAAGATTGCTTGTGTATAAGATTGCCTGTGTATAATAAGATTGCCTGTGTATAGTAAGATTGCTTGTGTATAAGATTGCCTGTGTATAATAAGATTGCTTGTGTATAAGATTGCCTGTGTATAATAAGATTGCCTGTGTATAAGATTGCCTGTGTATAGTAAGATTGCCTGTGTATAAGATTGCCTGTGTATAGTAAGATTGCTTGTGTATAATAAGATTGCTTGTGTATAAGATTGCCTGTGTATAGTAAGATTGCCTGTGTATAAGATTGCCTGTGTATAGTAAGATTGCCTGTGTATAATAAGATTGCCTGTGTATAATAAGATTGCTTGTGTATAAGATTGCCTGTGTATAATAAGATTGCCTGTGTATAAGATTGCCTGTGTATAATAAGATTGCTTGTGTATAAGATTGCCTGTGTATAATAAGATTGCTTGTGTATAATAAGATTGCTTGTGTATAAGATTGCCTGTGTATAGTAAGATTGCCTGTGTATAAGATTGCCTGTGTATAGTAAGATTGCCTGTGTATAATAAGATTGCCTGTGTATAATAAGATTGCTTGTGTATAAGATTGCCTGTGTATAATAAGATTGCTTGTGTATAATAAGATTGCTTGTGTATAAGATTGCCTGTGTATAGTAAGATTGCCTGTGTATAATAAGATTGCCTGTGTATAATAAGATTGCTTGTGTATAAGATTGCCTGTGTATAGTAAGATTGCCTGTGTATAATAAGATTGCCTGTGTATAATAAGATTGCCTGTGTATAATAAGATTGCCTGTGTATAATAAGATTGCTTGTGTATAAGATTGCCTGTGTCTAATAAGATTGCCTGTGTATAATAAGATTGCTTGTGTATAAGATTGCCTGTGTATAATAAGATTGCTTGTGTATAATAAGATTGCTTGTGTATAAGATTGCCTGTGTATAGTAAGATTGCCTGTGTATAAGATTGCCTGTGTATAGTAAGATTGCCTGTGTATAATAAGATTGCCTGTGTATAAGATTGCCTGTGTATAATAAGATTGCTTGTGTATAAGATTGCCTGTGTATAATAAGATTGCTTGTGTATAATAAGATTGCTTGTGTATAAGATTGCCTGTGTATAGTAAGATTGCCTGTGTATAAGATTGCCTGTGTATAGTAAGATTGCCTGTGTATAATAAGATTGCCTGTGTATAATAAGATTGCTTGTGTATAAGATTGCCTGTGTATAATAAGATTGCTTGTGTATAATAAGATTGCTTGTGTATAAGATTGCCTGTGTATAGTAAGATTGCCTGTGTATAATAAGATTGCCTGTGTATAATAAGATTGCTTGTGTATAAGATTGCCTGTGTATAGTAAGATTGCCTGTGTATAATAAGATTGCCTGTGTATAATAAGATTGCCTGTGTATAATAAGATTGCCTGTGTATAATAAGATTGCTTGTGTATAAGATTGCCTGTGTCTAATAAGATTGCCTGTGTATAATAAGATTGCTTGTGTATAAGATTGCCTGTGTATAATAAGATTGCTTGTGTATAATAAGATTGCTTGTGTATAAGATTGCCTGTGTATAGTAAGATTGCCTGTGTATAAGATTGCCTGTGTATAGTAAGATTGCCTGTGTATAATAAGATTGCCTGTGTATAATAAGATTGCTTGTGTATAAGATTGCCTGTGTATAGTAAGATTGCTTGTGTATAAGATTGCCTGTGTATAATAAGATTGCTTGTGTATAAGATTGCCTGTGTATAATAAGATTGCCTGTGTATAGTAAGATTGCTTGTGTATAAGATTGCCTGTGTATAATAAGATTGCTTGTGTATAAGATTGCCTGTGTATAATAAGATTGCCTGTGTATAAGATTGCCTGTGTATAGTAAGATTGCCTGTGTATAAGATTGCCTGTGTATAGTAAGATTGCTTGTGTATAATAAGATTGCTTGTGTATAAGATTGCCTGTGTATAGTAAGATTGCCTGTGTATAAGATTGCCTGTGTATAGTAAGATTGCCTGTGTATAATAAGATTGCCTGTGTATAATAAGATTGCTTGTGTATAAGATTGCCTGTGTATAATAAGATTGCCTGTGTATAAGATTGCCTGTGTATAATAAGATTGCTTGTGTATAAGATTGCCTGTGTATAATAAGATTGCTTGTGTATAATAAGATTGCTTGTGTATAAGATTGCCTGTGTATAGTAAGATTGCCTGTGTATAAGATTGCCTGTGTATAGTAAGATTGCCTGTGTATAATAAGATTGCCTGTGTATAATAAGATTGCTTGTGTATAAGATTGCCTGTGTATAATAAGATTGCTTGTGTATAATAAGATTGCTTGTGTATAAGATTGCCTGTGTATAGTAAGATTGCCTGTGTATAATAAGATTGCCTGTGTATAATAAGATTGCTTGTGTATAAGATTGCCTGTGTATAGTAAGATTGCCTGTGTATAATAAGATTGCCTGTGTATAATAAGATTGCCTGTGTATAATAAGATTGCCTGTGTATAATAAGATTGCTTGTGTATAAGATTGCCTGTGTCTAATAAGATTGCCTGTGTATAATAAGATTGCTTGTGTATAAGATTGCCTGTGTATAATAAGATTGCTTGTGTATAATAAGATTGCTTGTGTATAAGATTGCCTGTGTATAGTAAGATTGCCTGTGTATAAGATTGCCTGTGTATAGTAAGATTGCCTGTGTATAATAAGATTGCCTGTGTATAATAAGATTGCTTGTGTATAAGATTGCCTGTGTATAGTAAGATTGCTTGTGTATAAGATTGCCTGTGTATAATAAGATTGCTTGTGTATAAGATTGCCTGTGTATAATAAGATTGCCTGTGTATAAGATTGCCTGTGTATAGTAAGATTGCCTGTGTATAAGATTGCCTGTGTATAGTAAGATTGCCTGTGTATAATAAGATTGCCTGTGTATAATAAGATTGCTTGTGTATAAGATTGCCTGTGTATAATAAGATTGCCTGTGTATAATAAGATTGCTTGTGTATAAGATTGCCTGTGTATAATAAGATTGCTTGTGTATAATAAGATTGCTTGTGTATAAGATTGCCTGTGTATAATAAGATTGCTTGTGTATAAGATTGCCTGTGTATAATAAGGGTGCCTGTGTATAATAAGGTTGCCTGTGTATAATAAGATTGCTTGTGTATAAGATTGCCTGTGTATAATAAGATTGCTTGTGTATAAGATTGCCTGTGTATAATAAGATTGTTTGTGTATAATAAGATTGCCTGTGTATAATAAGGGTGCCTGTGTATAATAAGGTTGCCTGTGTATAATAAGATTGCTTGTGTATAATAAGGTTGACTGTGTACAATAAGATTGCTTGTGTATAAGATTGCCTGTGTATAATAAGATTGCTTGTGTATAAGATTGCCTGTGTATAATAAGATTGTTTGTGTATAATAAGATTGCCTGTGTATAATAAGGGTGCCTGTGTATAATAAGGTTGCCTGTGTATAATAAGATTGCTTGTGTATAATAAGGTTGACTGTGTACAATAAGATTGCTTGTGTATAAGATTGCCTGTGTATAGTAAGATTGCCTGTGTATAATAAGATTGCCTGTGTATAATAAGATTGCCTGTGTATAATAAGATTGCCTGTGTATAATAAGATTGCTTGTGTATAAGATTGCCTGTGTCTAATAAGATTGCCTGTGTATAATAAGATTGCTTGTGTATAAGATTGCCTGTGTATAATAAGATTGCTTGTGTATAATAAGATTGCTTGTGTATAAGATTGCCTGTGTATAGTAAGATTGCCTGTGTATAAGATTGCCTGTGTATAGTAAGATTGCCTGTGTATAATAAGATTGCCTGTGTATAATAAGATTGCTTGTGTATAAGATTGCCTGTGTATAGTAAGATTGCTTGTGTATAAGATTGCCTGTGTATAATAAGATTGCTTGTGTATAAGATTGCCTGTGTATAATAAGATTGCCTGTGTATAGTAAGATTGCTTGTGTATAAGATTGCCTGTGTATAATAAGATTGCTTGTGTATAAGATTGCCTGTGTATAATAAGATTGCCTGTGTATAAGATTGCCTGTGTATAGTAAGATTGCCTGTGTATAAGATTGCCTGTGTATAGTAAGATTGCTTGTGTATAATAAGATTGCTTGTGTATAAGATTGCCTGTGTATAGTAAGATTGCCTGTGTATAAGATTGCCTGTGTATAGTAAGATTGCCTGTGTATAATAAGATTGCCTGTGTATAATAAGATTGCTTGTGTATAAGATTGCCTGTGTATAATAAGATTGCCTGTGTATAAGATTGCCTGTGTATAATAAGATTGCTTGTGTATAAGATTGCCTGTGTATAATAAGATTGCTTGTGTATAATAAGATTGCTTGTGTATAAGATTGCCTGTGTATAGTAAGATTGCCTGTGTATAAGATTGCCTGTGTATAGTAAGATTGCCTGTGTATAATAAGATTGCCTGTGTATAATAAGATTGCTTGTGTATAAGATTGCCTGTGTATAATAAGATTGCTTGTGTATAATAAGATTGCTTGTGTATAAGATTGCCTGTGTATA
This sequence comes from Acipenser ruthenus, assembly GCF_902713425.1. Classification (NCBI taxonomy): domain Eukaryota; kingdom Metazoa; phylum Chordata; class Actinopteri; order Acipenseriformes; family Acipenseridae; genus Acipenser; species Acipenser ruthenus. The sequence continues at coordinate 55,992,516 of NC_081197.1, read as the reverse complement.
GTAAGATTGCCTGTGTATAATAAGATTGCCTGTGTATAATAAGATTGCTTGTGTATAAGATTGCCTGTGTATAGTAAGATTGCCTGTGTATAATAAGATTGCCTGTGTATAATAAGATTGCCTGTGTATAATAAGATTGCCTGTGTATAATAAGATTGCTTGTGTATAAGATTGCCTGTGTCTAATAAGATTGCCTGTGTATAATAAGATTGCTTGTGTATAAGATTGCCTGTGTATAATAAGATTGCTTGTGTATAATAAGATTGCTTGTGTATAAGATTGCCTGTGTATAGTAAGATTGCCTGTGTATAAGATTGCCTGTGTATAGTAAGATTGCCTGTGTATAATAAGATTGCCTGTGTATAATAAGATTGCTTGTGTATAAGATTGCCTGTGTATAGTAAGATTGCTTGTGTATAAGATTGCCTGTGTATAATAAGATTGCTTGTGTATAAGATTGCCTGTGTATAATAAGATTGCCTGTGTATAAGATTGCCTGTGTATAGTAAGATTGCCTGTGTATAAGATTGCCTGTGTATAGTAAGATTGCCTGTGTATAATAAGATTGCCTGTGTATAATAAGATTGCTTGTGTATAAGATTGCCTGTGTATAGTAAGATTGCTTGTGTATAAGATTGCCTGTGTATAATAAGATTGCTTGTGTATAAGATTGCCTGTGTATAATAAGATTGCCTGTGTATAGTAAGATTGCTTGTGTATAAGATTGCCTGTGTATAATAAGATTGCTTGTGTATAAGATTGCCTGTGTATAATAAGATTGCCTGTGTATAAGATTGCCTGTGTATAGTAAGATTGCCTGTGTATAAGATTGCCTGTGTATAGTAAGATTGCTTGTGTATAATAAGATTGCTTGTGTATAAGATTGCCTGTGTATAGTAAGATTGCCTGTGTATAAGATTGCCTGTGTATAGTAAGATTGCCTGTGTATAATAAGATTGCCTGTGTATAATAAGATTGCTTGTGTATAAGATTGCCTGTGTATAATAAGATTGCCTGTGTATAAGATTGCCTGTGTATAATAAGATTGCTTGTGTATAAGATTGCCTGTGTATAATAAGATTGCTTGTGTATAATAAGATTGCTTGTGTATAAGATTGCCTGTGTATAGTAAGATTGCCTGTGTATAAGATTGCCTGTGTATAGTAAGATTGCCTGTGTATAATAAGATTGCCTGTGTATAATAAGATTGCTTGTGTATAAGATTGCCTGTGTATAATAAGATTGCTTGTGTATAATAAGATTGCTTGTGTATAAGATTGCCTGTGTATAGTAAGATTGCCTGTGTATAATAAGATTGCCTGTGTATAATAAGATTGCTTGTGTATAAGATTGCCTGTGTATAGTAAGATTGCCTGTGTATAATAAGATTGCCTGTGTATAATAAGATTGCCTGTGTATAATAAGATTGCCTGTGTATAATAAGATTGCTTGTGTATAAGATTGCCTGTGTCTAATAAGATTGCCTGTGTATAATAAGATTGCTTGTGTATAAGATTGCCTGTGTATAATAAGATTGCTTGTGTATAATAAGATTGCTTGTGTATAAGATTGCCTGTGTATAGTAAGATTGCCTGTGTATAAGATTGCCTGTGTATAGTAAGATTGCCTGTGTATAATAAGATTGCCTGTGTATAATAAGATTGCTTGTGTATAAGATTGCCTGTGTATAGTAAGATTGCTTGTGTATAAGATTGCCTGTGTATAATAAGATTGCTTGTGTATAAGATTGCCTGTGTATAATAAGATTGCCTGTGTATAAGATTGCCTGTGTATAGTAAGATTGCCTGTGTATAAGATTGCCTGTGTATAGTAAGATTGCCTGTGTATAATAAGATTGCCTGTGTATAATAAGATTGCTTGTGTATAAGATTGCCTGTGTATAATAAGATTGCCTGTGTATAATAAGATTGCTTGTGTATAAGATTGCCTGTGTATAATAAGATTGCTTGTGTATAATAAGATTGCTTGTGTATAAGATTGCCTGTGTATAATAAGATTGCTTGTGTATAAGATTGCCTGTGTATAATAAGGGTGCCTGTGTATAATAAGGTTGCCTGTGTATAATAAGATTGCTTGTGTATAAGATTGCCTGTGTATAATAAGATTGCTTGTGTATAAGATTGCCTGTGTATAATAAGATTGTTTGTGTATAATAAGATTGCCTGTGTATAATAAGGGTGCCTGTGTATAATAAGGTTGCCTGTGTATAATAAGATTGCTTGTGTATAATAAGGTTGACTGTGTACAATAAGATTGCTTGTGTATAAGATTGCCTGTGTATAATAAGATTGCTTGTGTATAAGATTGCCTGTGTATAATAAGATTGTTTGTGTATAATAAGATTGCCTGTGTATAATAAGGGTGCCTGTGTATAATAAGGTTGCCTGTGTATAATAAGATTGCTTGTGTATAATAAGGTTGACTGTGTACAATAAGATTGCTTGTGTATAAGATTGCCTGTGTATAGTAAGATTGCCTGTGTATAATAAGATTGCCTGTGTATAATAAGATTGCCTGTGTATAATAAGATTGCCTGTGTATAATAAGATTGCTTGTGTATAAGATTGCCTGTGTCTAATAAGATTGCCTGTGTATAATAAGATTGCTTGTGTATAAGATTGCCTGTGTATAATAAGATTGCTTGTGTATAATAAGATTGCTTGTGTATAAGATTGCCTGTGTATAGTAAGATTGCCTGTGTATAAGATTGCCTGTGTATAGTAAGATTGCCTGTGTATAATAAGATTGCCTGTGTATAATAAGATTGCTTGTGTATAAGATTGCCTGTGTATAGTAAGATTGCTTGTGTATAAGATTGCCTGTGTATAATAAGATTGCTTGTGTATAAGATTGCCTGTGTATAATAAGATTGCCTGTGTATAGTAAGATTGCTTGTGTATAAGATTGCCTGTGTATAATAAGATTGCTTGTGTATAAGATTGCCTGTGTATAATAAGATTGCCTGTGTATAAGATTGCCTGTGTATAGTAAGATTGCCTGTGTATAAGATTGCCTGTGTATAGTAAGATTGCTTGTGTATAATAAGATTGCTTGTGTATAAGATTGCCTGTGTATAGTAAGATTGCCTGTGTATAAGATTGCCTGTGTATAGTAAGATTGCCTGTGTATAATAAGATTGCCTGTGTATAATAAGATTGCTTGTGTATAAGATTGCCTGTGTATAATAAGATTGCCTGTGTATAAGATTGCCTGTGTATAATAAGATTGCTTGTGTATAAGATTGCCTGTGTATAATAAGATTGCTTGTGTATAATAAGATTGCTTGTGTATAAGATTGCCTGTGTATAGTAAGATTGCCTGTGTATAAGATTGCCTGTGTATAGTAAGATTGCCTGTGTATAATAAGATTGCCTGTGTATAATAAGATTGCTTGTGTATAAGATTGCCTGTGTATAATAAGATTGCTTGTGTATAATAAGATTGCTTGTGTATAAGATTGCCTGTGTATAGTAAGATTGCCTGTGTATAATAAGATTGCCTGTGTATAATAAGATTGCTTGTGTATAAGATTGCCTGTGTATAGTAAGATTGCCTGTGTATAATAAGATTGCCTGTGTATAATAAGATTGCCTGTGTATAATAAGATTGCCTGTGTATAATAAGATTGCTTGTGTATAAGATTGCCTGTGTCTAATAAGATTGCCTGTGTATAATAAGATTGCTTGTGTATAAGATTGCCTGTGTATAATAAGATTGCTTGTGTATAATAAGATTGCTTGTGTATAAGATTGCCTGTGTATAGTAAGATTGCCTGTGTATAAGATTGCCTGTGTATAGTAAGATTGCCTGTGTATAATAAGATTGCCTGTGTATAAGATTGCCTGTGTATAATAAGATTGCTTGTGTATAAGATTGCCTGTGTATAATAAGATTGCTTGTGTATAATAAGATTGCTTGTGTATAAGATTGCCTGTGTATAGTAAGATTGCCTGTGTATAAGATTGCCTGTGTATAGTAAGATTGCCTGTGTATAATAAGATTGCCTGTGTATAATAAGATTGCTTGTGTATAAGATTGCCTGTGTATAATAAGATTGCTTGTGTATAATAAGATTGCTTGTGTATAATAAGATTGCTTGTGTATAAGATTGCCTGTGTATAGTAAGATTGCCTGTGTATAAGATTGCCTGTGTATAGTAAGATTGCCTGTGTATAATAAGATTGCCTGTGTATAATAAGATTGCTTGTGTATAAGATTGCCTGTGTATAATAAGATTGCTTGTGTATAATAAGATTGCTTGTGTATAAGATTGCCTGTGTATAGTAAGATTGCCTGTGTATAATAAGATTGCCTGTGTATAATAAGATTGCTTGTGTATAAGATTGCCTGTGTATAGTAAGATTGCCTGTGTATAATAAGATTGCCTGTGTATAATAAGATTGCCTGTGTATAATAAGATTGCCTGTGTATAATAAGATTGCTTGTGTATAAGATTGCCTGTGTCTAATAAGATTGCCTGTGTATAATAAGATTGCTTGTGTATAAGATTGCCTGTGTATAATAAGATTGCTTGTGTATAATAAGATTGCTTGTGTATAAGATTGCCTGTGTATAGTAAGATTGCCTGTGTATAAGATTGCCTGTGTATAGTAAGATTGCCTGTGTATAATAAGATTGCCTGTGTATAATAAGATTGCTTGTGTATAAGATTGCCTGTGTATAATAAGATTGCCTGTGTATAAGATTGCCTGTGTATAATAAGATTGCTTGTGTATAAGATTGCCTGTGTATAATAAGATTGCTTGTGTATAATAAGATTGCTTGTGTATAAGATTGCCTGTGTATAGTAAGATTGCCTGTGTATAAGATTGCCTGTGTATAGTAAGATTGCCTGTGTATAATAAGATTGCCTGTGTATAATAAGATTGCTTGTGTATAAGATTGCCTGTGTATAATAAGATTGCTTGTGTATAATAAGATTGCTTGTGTATAAGATTGCCTGTGTATAGTAAGATTGCCTGTGTATAATAAGATTGCCTGTGTATAATAAGATTGCTTGTGTATAAGATTGCCTGTGTATAGTAAGATTGCCTGTGTATAATAAGATTGCCTGTGTATAGTAAGATTGCCTGTGTATAAGATTGCCTGTGTATAGTAAGATTGCCTGTGTATAATAAGATTGCCTGTGTATAAGATTGCCTGTGTATAATAAGATTGCTTGTGTATAAGATTGCCTGTGTATAATAAGATTGCTTGTGTATAATAAGATTGCTTGTGTATAAGATTGCCTGTGTATAGTAAGATTGCCTGTGTATAAGATTGCCTGTGTATAGTAAGATTGCCTGTGTATAATAAGATTGCCTGTGTATAATAAGATTGCTTGTGTATAAGATTGCCTGTGTATAATAAGATTGCTTGTGTATAATAAGATTGCTTGTGTATAATAAGATTGCTTGTGTATAAGATTGCCTGTGTATAGTAAGATTGCCTGTGTATAAGATTGCCTGTGTATAGTAAGATTGCCTGTGTATAATAAGATTGCCTGTGTATAATAAGATTGCTTGTGTATAAGATTGCCTGTGTATAATAAGATTGCTTGTGTATAATAAGATTGCTTGTGTATAAGATTGCCTGTGTATAGTAAGATTGCCTGTGTATAATAAGATTGCCTGTGTATAATAAGATTGCTTGTGTATAAGATTGCCTGTGTATAGTAAGATTGCCTGTGTATAATAAGATTGCCTGTGTATAATAAGATTGCCTGTGTATAATAAGATTGCCTGTGTATAATAAGATTGCTTGTGTATAAGATTGCCTGTGTCTAATAAGATTGCCTGTGTATAATAAGATTGCTTGTGTATAAGATTGCCTGTGTATAATAAGATTGCTTGTGTATAATAAGATTGCTTGTGTATAAGATTGCCTGTGTATAGTAAGATTGCCTGTGTATAAGATTGCCTGTGTATAGTAAGATTGCCTGTGTATAATAAGATTGCCTGTGTATAATAAGATTGCTTGTGTATAAGATTGCCTGTGTATAGTAAGATTGCTTGTGTATAAGATTGCCTGTGTATAATAAGATTGCTTGTGTATAAGATTGCCTGTGTATAATAAGATTGCCTGTGTATAGTAAGATTGCTTGTGTATAAGATTGCCTGTGTATAATAAGATTGCTTGTGTATAAGATTGCCTGTGTATAATAAGATTGCCTGTGTATAAGATTGCCTGTGTATAGTAAGATTGCCTGTGTATAAGATTGCCTGTGTATAGTAAGATTGCTTGTGTATAATAAGATTGCTTGTGTATAAGATTGCCTGTGTATAGTAAGATTGCCTGTGTATAAGATTGCCTGTGTATAGTAAGATTGCCTGTGTATAATAAGATTGCCTGTGTATAATAAGATTGCTTGTGTATAAGATTGCCTGTGTATAATAAGATTGCCTGTGTATAAGATTGCCTGTGTATAATAAGATTGCTTGTGTATAAGATTGCCTGTGTATAATAAGATTGCTTGTGTATAATAAGATTGCTTGTGTATAAGATTGCCTGTGTATAGTAAGATTGCCTGTGTATAAGATTGCCTGTGTATAGTAAGATTGCCTGTGTATAATAAGATTGCCTGTGTATAATAAGATTGCTTGTGTATAAGATTGCCTGTGTATAATAAGATTGCTTGTGTATAATAAGATTGCTTGTGTATAAGATTGCCTGTGTATAGTAAGATTGCCTGTGTATAATAAGATTGCCTGTGTATAATAAGATTGCTTGTGTATAAGATTGCCTGTGTATAGTAAGATTGCCTGTGTATAATAAGATTGCCTGTGTATAATAAGATTGCCTGTGTATAATAAGATTGCCTGTGTATAATAAGATTGCTTGTGTATAAGATTGCCTGTGTCTAATAAGATTGCCTGTGTATAATAAGATTGCTTGTGTATAAGATTGCCTGTGTATAATAAGATTGCTTGTGTATAATAAGATTGCTTGTGTATAAGATTGCCTGTGTATAGTAAGATTGCCTGTGTATAAGATTGCCTGTGTATAGTAAGATTGCCTGTGTATAATAAGATTGCCTGTGTATAATAAGATTGCTTGTGTATAAGATTGCCTGTGTATAGTAAGATTGCTTGTGTATAAGATTGCCTGTGTATAATAAGATTGCTTGTGTATAAGATTGCCTGTGTATAATAAGATTGCCTGTGTATAAGATTGCCTGTGTATAGTAAGATTGCCTGTGTATAAGATTGCCTGTGTATAGTAAGATTGCCTGTGTATAATAAGATTGCCTGTGTATAATAAGATTGCTTGTGTATAAGATTGCCTGTGTATAATAAGATTGCCTGTGTATAATAAGATTGCTTGTGTATAAGATTGCCTGTGTATAATAAGATTGCTTGTGTATAATAAGATTGCTTGTGTATAAGATTGCCTGTGTATAATAAGATTGCTTGTGTATAAGATTGCCTGTGTATAATAAGGGTGCCTGTGTATAATAAGGTTGCCTGTGTATAATAAGATTGCTTGTGTATAAGATTGCCTGTGTATAATAAGATTGCTTGTGTATAAGATTGCCTGTGTATAATAAGATTGTTTGTGTATAATAAGATTGCCTGTGTATAATAAGGGTGCCTGTGTATAATAAGGTTGCCTGTGTATAATAAGATTGCTTGTGTATAATAAGGTTGACTGTGTACAATAAGATTGCTTGTGTATAAGATTGCCTGTGTATAATAAGATTGCTTGTGTATAAGATTGCCTGTGTATAATAAGATTGCCTGTGTATAATAAGATTGCTTGTGTATAAGATTGCCTGTGTATAATAAGATTGCTTGTGTATAATAAGATTGCTTGTGTATAAGATTGCCTGTGTATAATAAGATTGCTTGTGTATAAGATTGCCTGTGTATAATAAGGGTGCCTGTGTATAATAAGATTGCCTGTGTATAATAAGATTGCCTGTGTATAATACGATTGCCTGTGTATAATAAGATTGCCTGTGTATAATAAGATTGCCTGTGTATAATAAGATTGCTTGTGTATAAGATTGCCTGTGTCTAATAAGATTGCCTGTGTATAATAAGATTGCTTGTGTATAAGATTGCCTGTGTATAATAAGATTGCTTGTGTATAATAAGATTGCTTGTGTATAAGATTGCCTGTGTATAGTAAGATTGCCTGTGTATAAGATTGCCTGTGTATAGTAAGATTGCCTGTGTATAATAAGATTGCCTGTGTATAATAAGATTGCTTGTGTATAAGATTGCCTGTGTATAATAAGATTGCCTGTGTATAAGATTGCCTGTGTATAATAAGATTGCTTGTGTATAAGATTGCCTGTGTATAATAAGATTGCTTGTGTATAATAAGATTGCTTGTGTATAAGATTGCCTGTGTATAGTAAGATTGCCTGTGTATAAGATTGCCTGTGTATAGTAAGATTGCCTGTGTATAATAAGATTGCCTGTGTATAATAAGATTGCTTGTGTATAAGATTGCCTGTGTATAATAAGATTGCTTGTGTATAATAAGATTGCTTGTGTATAAGATTGCCTGTGTATAGTAAGATTGCCTGTGTATAATAAGATTGCCTGTGTATAATAAGATTGCTTGTGTATAAGATTGCCTGTGTATAGTAAGATTGCCTGTGTATAATAAGATTGCCTGTGTATAATAAGATTGCCTGTGTATAATAAGATTGCCTGTGTATAATAAGATTGCTTGTGTATAAGATTGCCTGTGTCTAATAAGATTGCCTGTGTATAATAAGATTGCTTGTGTATAAGATTGCCTGTGTATAATAAGATTGCTTGTGTATAATAAGATTGCTTGTGTATAAGATTGCCTGTGTATAGTAAGATTGCCTGTGTATAAGATTGCCTGTGTATAGTAAGATTGCCTGTGTATAATAAGATTGCCTGTGTATAATAAGATTGCTTGTGTATAAGATTGCCTGTGTATAGTAAGATTGCTTGTGTATAAGATTGCCTGTGTATAATAAGATTGCTTGTGTATAAGATTGCCTGTGTATAATAAGATTGCCTGTGTATAGTAAGATTGCTTGTGTATAAGATTGCCTGTGTATAATAAGATTGCTTGTGTATAAGATTGCCTGTGTATAATAAGATTGCCTGTGTATAAGATTGCCTGTGTATAGTAAGATTGCCTGTGTATAAGATTGCCTGTGTATAGTAAGATTGCTTGTGTATAATAAGATTGCTTGTGTATAAGATTGCCTGTGTATAGTAAGATTGCCTGTGTATAAGATTGCCTGTGTATAGTAAGATTGCCTGTGTATAATAAGATTGCCTGTGTATAATAAGATTGCTTGTGTATAAGATTGCCTGTGTATAATAAGATTGCCTGTGTATAAGATTGCCTGTGTATAATAAGATTGCTTGTGTATAAGATTGCCTGTGTATAATAAGATTGCTTGTGTATAATAAGATTGCTTGTGTATAAGATTGCCTGTGTATAGTAAGATTGCCTGTGTATAAGATTGCCTGTGTATAGTAAGATTGCCTGTGTATAATAAGATTGCCTGTGTATAATAAGATTGCTTGTGTATAAGATTGCCTGTGTATAATAAGATTGCTTGTGTATAATAAGATTGCTTGTGTATAAGATTGCCTGTGTATAGTAAGATTGCCTGTGTATAATAAGATTGCCTGTGTATAATAAGATTGCTTGTGTATAAGATTGCCTGTGTATAGTAAGATTGCCTGTGTATAATAAGATTGCCTGTGTATAATAAGATTGCCTGTGTATAATAAGATTGCCTGTGTATAATAAGATTGCTTGTGTATAAGATTGCCTGTGTCTAATAAGATTGCCTGTGTATAATAAGATTGCTTGTGTATAAGATTGCCTGTGTATAATAAGATTGCTTGTGTATAATAAGATTGCTTGTGTATAAGATTGCCTGTGTATAGTAAGATTGCCTGTGTATAAGATTGCCTGTGTATAGTAAGATTGCCTGTGTATAATAAGATTGCCTGTGTATAAGATTGCCTGTGTATAATAAGATTGCTTGTGTATAAGATTGCCTGTGTATAATAAGATTGCTTGTGTATAATAAGATTGCTTGTGTATAAGATTGCCTGTGTATAGTAAGATTGCCTGTGTATAAGATTGCCTGTGTATAGTAAGATTGCCTGTGTATAATAAGATTGCCTGTGTATAATAAGATTGCTTGTGTATAAGATTGCCTGTGTATAATAAGATTGCTTGTGTATAATAAGATTGCTTGTGTATAAGATTGCCTGTGTATAGTAAGATTGCCTGTGTATAATAAGATTGCCTGTGTATAATAAGATTGCTTGTGTATAAGATTGCCTGTGTATAGTAAGATTGCCTGTGTATAATAAGATTGCCTGTGTATAATAAGATTGCCTGTGTATAATAAGATTGCCTGTGTATAATAAGATTGCTTGTGTATAAGATTGCCTGTGTCTAATAAGATTGCCTGTGTATAATAAGATTGCTTGTGTATAAGATTGCCTGTGTATAATAAGATTGCTTGTGTATAATAAGATTGCTTGTGTATAAGATTGCCTGTGTATAGTAAGATTGCCTGTGTATAAGATTGCCTGTGTATAGTAAGATTGCCTGTGTATAATAAGATTGCCTGTGTATAATAAGATTGCTTGTGTATAAGATTGCCTGTGTATAGTAAGATTGCTTGTGTATAAGATTGCCTGTGTATAATAAGATTGCTTGTGTATAAGATTGCCTGTGTATAATAAGATTGCCTGTGTATAGTAAGATTGCTTGTGTATAAGATTGCCTGTGTATAATAAGATTGCTTGTGTATAAGATTGCCTGTGTATAATAAGATTGCCTGTGTATAAGATTGCCTGTGTATAGTAAGATTGCCTGTGTATAAGATTGCCTGTGTATAGTAAGATTGCTTGTGTATAATAAGATTGCTTGTGTATAAGATTGCCTGTGTATAGTAAGATTGCCTGTGTATAAGATTGCCTGTGTATAGTAAGATTGCCTGTGTATAATAAGATTGCCTGTGTATAATAAGATTGCTTGTGTATAAGATTGCCTGTGTATAATAAGATTGCCTGTGTATAAGATTGCCTGTGTATAATAAGATTGCTTGTGTATAAGATTGCCTGTGTATAATAAGATTGCTTGTGTATAATAAGATTGCTTGTGTATAAGATTGCCTGTGTATAGTAAGATTGCCTGTGTATAAGATTGCCTGTGTATAGTAAGATTGCCTGTGTATAATAAGATTGCCTGTGTATAATAAGATTGCTTGTGTATAAGATTGCCTGTGTATAATAAGATTGCTTGTGTATAATAAGATTGCTTGTGTATAAGATTGCCTGTGTATAGTAAGATTGCCTGTGTATAATAAGATTGCCTGTGTATAATAAGATTGCTTGTGTATAAGATTGCCTGTGTATAGTAAGATTGCCTGTGTATAATAAGATTGCCTGTGTATAATAAGATTGCCTGTGTATAATAAGATTGCCTGTGTATAATAAGATTGCTTGTGTATAAGATTGCCTGTGTCTAATAAGATTGCCTGTGTATAATAAGATTGCTTGTGTATAAGATTGCCTGTGTATAATAAGATTGCTTGTGTATAATAAGATTGCTTGTGTATAAGATTGCCTGTGTATAGTAAGATTGCCTGTGTATAAGATTGCCTGTGTATAGTAAGATTGCCTGTGTATAATAAGATTGCCTGTGTATAATAAGATTGCTTGTGTATAAGATTGCCTGTGTATAGTAAGATTGCTTGTGTATAAGATTGCCTGTGTATAATAAGATTGCTTGTGTATAAGATTGCCTGTGTATAATAAGATTGCCTGTGTATAAGATTGCCTGTGTATAGTAAGATTGCCTGTGTATAAGATTGCCTGTGTATAGTAAGATTGCCTGTGTATAATAAGATTGCCTGTGTATAATAAGATTGCTTGTGTATAAGATTGCCTGTGTATAATAAGATTGCCTGTGTATAATAAGATTGCTTGTGTATAAGATTGCCTGTGTATAATAAGATTGCTTGTGTATAATAAGATTGCTTGTGTATAAGATTGCCTGTGTATAATAAGATTGCTTGTGTATAAGATTGCCTGTGTATAATAAGGGTGCCTGTGTATAATAAGGTTGCCTGTGTATAATAAGATTGCTTGTGTATAAGATTGCCTGTGTATAATAAGATTGCTTGTGTATAAGATTGCCTGTGTATAATAAGATTGCTTGTGTATAATAAGATTGCTTGTGTATAAGATTGCCTGTGTATAGTAAGATTGCCTGTGTATAAGATTGCCTGTGTATAGTAAGATTGCCTGTGTATAATAAGATTGCCTGTGTATAATAAGATTGCTTGTGTATAAGATTGCCTGTGTATAGTAAGATTGCTTGTGTATAAGATTGCCTGTGTATAATAAGATTGCTTGTGTATAAGATTGCCTGTGTATAATAAGATTGCCTGTGTATAGTAAGATTGCTTGTGTATAAGATTGCCTGTGTATAATAAGATTGCTTGTGTATAAGATTGCCTGTGTATAATAAGATTGCCTGTGTATAAGATTGCCTGTGTATAGTAAGATTGCCTGTGTATAAGATTGCCTGTGTATAGTAAGATTGCTTGTGTATAATAAGATTGCTTGTGTATAAGATTGCCTGTGTATAGTAAGATTGCCTGTGTATAAGATTGCCTGTGTATAGTAAGATTGCCTGTGTATAATAAGATTGCCTGTGTATAATAAGATTGCTTGTGTATAAGATTGCCTGTGTATAATAAGATTGCCTGTGTATAAGATTGCCTGTGTATAATAAGATTGCTTGTGTATAAGATTGCCTGTGTATAATAAGATTGCTTGTGTATAATAAGATTGCTTGTGTATAAGATTGCCTGTGTATAGTAAGATTGCCTGTGTATAAGATTGCCTGTGTATAGTAAGATTGCCTGTGTATAATAAGATTGCCTGTGTATAATAAGATTGCTTGTGTATAAGATTGCCTGTGTATAATAAGATTGCTTGTGTATAATAAGATTGCTTGTGTATAAGATTGCCTGTGTATAGTAAGATTGCCTGTGTATAATAAGATTGCCTGTGTATAATAAGATTGCTTGTGTATAAGATTGCCTGTGTATAGTAAGATTGCCTGTGTATAATAAGATTGCCTGTGTATAATAAGATTGCCTGTGTATAATAAGATTGCCTGTGTATAATAAGATTGCTTGTGTATAAGATTGCCTGTGTCTAATAAGATTGCCTGTGTATAATAAGATTGCTTGTGTATAAGATTGCCTGTGTATAATAAGATTGCTTGTGTATAATAAGATTGCTTGTGTATAAGATTGCCTGTGTATAGTAAGATTGCCTGTGTATAAGATTGCCTGTGTATAGTAAGATTGCCTGTGTATAATAAGATTGCCTGTGTATAAGATTGCCTGTGTATAATAAGATTGCTTGTGTATAAGATTGCCTGTGTATAATAAGATTGCTTGTGTATAATAAGATTGCTTGTGTATAAGATTGCCTGTGTATAGTAAGATTGCCTGTGTATAAGATTGCCTGTGTATAGTAAGATTGCCTGTGTATAATAAGATTGCCTGTGTATAATAAGATTGCTTGTGTATAAGATTGCCTGTGTATAATAAGATTGCTTGTGTATAATAAGATTGCTTGTGTATAATAAGATTGCTTGTGTATAAGATTGCCTGTGTATAGTAAGATTGCCTGTGTATAAGATTGCCTGTGTATAGTAAGATTGCCTGTGTATAATAAGATTGCCTGTGTATAATAAGATTGCTTGTGTATAAGATTGCCTGTGTATAATAAGATTGCTTGTGTATAATAAGATTGCTTGTGTATAAGATTGCCTGTGTATAGTAAGATTGCCTGTGTATAATAAGATTGCCTGTGTATAATAAGATTGCTTGTGTATAAGATTGCCTGTGTATAGTAAGATTGCCTGTGTATAATAAGATTGCCTGTGTATAATAAGATTGCCTGTGTATAATAAGATTGCCTGTGTATAATAAGATTGCTTGTGTATAAGATTGCCTGTGTCTAATAAGATTGCCTGTGTATAATAAGATTGCTTGTGTATAAGATTGCCTGTGTATAATAAGATTGCTTGTGTATAATAAGATTGCTTGTGTATAAGATTGCCTGTGTATAGTAAGATTGCCTGTGTATAAGATTGCCTGTGTATAGTAAGATTGCCTGTGTATAATAAGATTGCCTGTGTATAATAAGATTGCTTGTGTATAAGATTGCCTGTGTATAATAAGATTGCCTGTGTATAAGATTGCCTGTGTATAATAAGATTGCTTGTGTATAAGATTGCCTGTGTATAATAAGATTGCTTGTGTATAATAAGATTGCTTGTGTATAAGATTGCCTGTGTATAGTAAGATTGCCTGTGTATAAGATTGCCTGTGTATAGTAAGATTGCCTGTGTATAATAAGATTGCCTGTGTATAATAAGATTGCTTGTGTATAAGATTGCCTGTGTATAATAAGATTGCTTGTGTATAATAAGATTGCTTGTGTATAAGATTGCCTGTGTATAGTAAGATTGCCTGTGTATAATAAGATTGCCTGTGTATAATAAGATTGCTTGTGTATAAGATTGCCTGTGTATAGTAAGATTGCCTGTGTATAATAAGATTGCCTGTGTATAGTAAGATTGCCTGTGTATAAGATTGCCTGTGTATAGTAAGATTGCCTGTGTATAATAAGATTGCCTGTGTATAAGATTGCCTGTGTATAATAAGATTGCTTGTGTATAAGATTGCCTGTGTATAATAAGATTGCTTGTGTATAATAAGATTGCTTGTGTATAAGATTGCCTGTGTATAGTAAGATTGCCTGTGTATAAGATTGCCTGTGTATAGTAAGATTGCCTGTGTATAATAAGATTGCCTGTGTATAATAAGATTGCTTGTGTATAAGATTGCCTGTGTATAATAAGATTGCTTGTGTATAATAAGATTGCTTGTGTATAAGATTGCCTGTGTCTAATAAGATTGCCTGTGTATAATAAGATTGCTTGTGTATAAGATTGCCTGTGTATAATAAGATTGCTTGTGTATAATAAGATTGCTTGTGTATAAGATTGCCTGTGTATAGTAAGATTGCCTGTGTATAAGATTGCCTGTGTATAGTAAGATTGCCTGTGTATAATAAGATTGCCTGTGTATAAGATTGCCTGTGTATAATAAGATTGCTTGTGTATAAGATTGCCTGTGTATAATAAGATTGCTTGTGTATAATAAGATTGCTTGTGTATAAGATTGCCTGTGTATAGTAAGATTGCCTGTGTATAAGATTGCCTGTGTATAGTAAGATTGCCTGTGTATAATAAGATTGCCTGTGTATAATAAGATTGCTTGTGTATAAGATTGCCTGTGTATAATAAGATTGCTTGTGTATAATAAGATTGCTTGTGTATAATAAGATTGCTTGTGTATAAGATTGCCTGTGTATAGTAAGATTGCCTGTGTATAAGATTGCCTGTGTATAGTAAGATTGCCTGTGTATAATAAGATTGCCTGTGTATAATAAGATTGCTTGTGTATAAGATTGCCTGTGTATAATAAGATTGCTTGTGTATAATAAGATTGCTTGTGTATAAGATTGCCTGTGTATAGTAAGATTGCCTGTGTATAATAAGATTGCCTGTGTATAATAAGATTGCTTGTGTATAAGATTGCCTGTGTATAGTAAGATTGCCTGTGTATAAGATTGCCTGTGTATAGTAAGATTGCCTGTGTATAATAAGATTGCCTGTGTATAAGATTGCCTGTGTATAATAAGATTGCTTGTGTATAAGATTGCCTGTGTATAATAAGATTGCTTGTGTATAATAAGATTGCTTGTGTATAAGATTGCCTGTGTATAGTAAGATTGCCTGTGTATAAGATTGCCTGTGTATAGTAAGATTGCCTGTGTATAATAAGATTGCCTGTGTATAATAAGATTGCTTGTGTATAAGATTGCCTGTGTATAATAAGATTGCTTGTGTATAATAAGATTGCTTGTGTATAATAAGATTGCTTGTGTATAAGATTGCCTGTGTATAGTAAGATTGCCTGTGTATAAGATTGCCTGTGTATAGTAAGATTGCCTGTGTATAATAAGATTGCCTGTGTATAATAAGATTGCTTGTGTATAAGATTGCCTGTGTATAATAAGATTGCTTGTGTATAATAAGATTGCTTGTGTATAAGATTGCCTGTGTATAGTAAGATTGCCTGTGTATAATAAGATTGCCTGTGTATAATAAGATTGCTTGTGTATAAGATTGCCTGTGTATAGTAAGATTGCCTGTGTATAATAAGATTGCCTGTGTATAATAAGATTGCCTGTGTATAATAAGATTGCCTGTGTATAATAAGATTGCTTGTGTATAAGATTGCCTGTGTCTAATAAGATTGCCTGTGTATAATAAGATTGCTTGTGTATAAGATTGCCTGTGTATAATAAGATTGCTTGTGTATAATAAGATTGCTTGTGTATAAGATTGCCTGTGTATAGTAAGATTGCCTGTGTATAAGATTGCCTGTGTATAGTAAGATTGCCTGTGTATAATAAGATTGCCTGTGTATAATAAGATTGCTTGTGTATAAGATTGCCTGTGTATAATAAGATTGCCTGTGTATAAGATTGCCTGTGTATAATAAGATTGCTTGTGTATAAGATTGCCTGTGTATAATAAGATTGCTTGTGTATAATAAGATTGCTTGTGTATAAGATTGCCTGTGTATAGTAAGATTGCCTGTGTATAAGATTGCCTGTGTATAGTAAGATTGCCTGTGTATAATAAGATTGCCTGTGTATAATAAGATTGCTTGTGTATAAGATTGCCTGTGTATAATAAGATTGCTTGTGTATAATAAGATTGCTTGTGTATAAGATTGCCTGTGTATAGTAAGATTGCCTGTGTATAATAAGATTGCCTGTGTATAATAAGATTGCTTGTGTATAAGATTGCCTGTGTATAGTAAGATTGCCTGTGTATAATAAGATTGCCTGTGTATAGTAAGATTGCCTGTGTATAAGATTGCCTGTGTATAGTAAGATTGCCTGTGTATAATAAGATTGCCTGTGTATAAGATTGCCTGTGTATAATAAGATTGCTTGTGTATAAGATTGCCTGTGTATAATAAGATTGCTTGTGTATAATAAGATTGCTTGTGTATAAGATTGCCTGTGTATAGTAAGATTGCCTGTGTATAAGATTGCCTGTGTATAGTAAGATTGCCTGTGTATAATAAGATTGCCTGTGTATAATAAGATTGCTTGTGTATAAGATTGCCTGTGTATAATAAGATTGCTTGTGTATAATAAGATTGCTTGTGTATAAGATTGCCTGTGTATAGTAAGATTGCCTGTGTATAAGATTGCCTGTGTATAATAAGATTGCCTGTGTATAAGATTGCCTGTGTATAATA